>NC_047031.1:24897818-25011562 GCF_902652985.1 Pecten maximus | reverse complement strand
AATGTTAACCAAATTAGAATGAATTCCAATAGAAATAAAACAAATTATACTCAAAAATGTGATTTCCCCTTATAAACTTTAGTAAAGTTTACCCCCTCCCCAGGGGCAAACGTGGGACCCCTGGGTCATGAAATTTACAATTTCGGTAAAGCACCTTAAGACCCTTCCATCTATGAAGAGTGTTTGATTCCACCATACCTGAGAGTAGAGAAGAAGATTTTTGAAGTTTAAGTCAATTTGACCCTTTTTAGCCCCGCCCATTAGGACCCCTAGGGGTGGGGACCATATAATTTTGGTTGACCCTTAGCCATAGAAGCTTCCTACCAAATTTCATTGAATTTGGTTTAGGGGTTTTGGAGAAGAAGTCGATAATGTAAATTGTTTACGGACGCACAACGCATGACTGACGACAACGGACAAAAGGCGATTAGAATAGGTCACTTGAGACTTTGTAATAAAAACCTGTTCATAGTTGACCAGTTACCATAGCAACACAAAAATTGGAATTTAAACAGCTGCATGCATATGCACATCTGCACATATTCCCTAACATTTCCGTGAAGCTCAGTGAAAATCTGTTCACAAGTTTAGGAGGAGTTATCTGGGCAAGTAAAACCTATGAATAGTGATTAGTAACCATGGCAACCAAAATTTTGCAATTTAACAGCTGCATGCATATATACACATGGTCTTCTCTATTTTTGTGAAGTGTCATTGGAATTGGCCAACTGGTTTAAAAGATGTGTCTACGGGCAAACAGATGGACAGACAACCTGATTCCAGTTAACCTCCCAACTTTGTTGAAATTCCCTCAGTAGTTTACGAGTATAACAAATACATTTTTTGACAGAATATGCAGCCAATACCCTTCAACACTTGATTTCTATCTAAAATGTGACCTTAACCTTTAACCTTCAAATCTGAAAAGCAGTCCCACTAAAGCACTTACAATAAGGAAGCACTTATATCAAGTTTGAGGTAGATTGTTCTGAAGTATAAGTTGACTGGCAAAAGCAAACTAAAGTTATTGCATTGAAACTTGATTTTCTTTCTTTAGCAACATTGACCTTGACAAATGACACACAGACAGAAGGATCATTATATATATGCAGAAAGAAAAACAAACAGACAACCTGATTCCAGTATACCCCTAACTTATTCAAACAAAAATATACATTATACATGTACCCTGTTTATCTTGATTTCATGTTGCTAAGTCACACGTGCACAAATGCACCTAAATAAGAAATTAATTTATCAAAAATAGGAAACTAGCAGCTATTTTGTCAAATCAGGACATGGAAAATAGTACTATGGTATCTTTCATCCCTCAAAACCTTTTAATATTATTTTCAGCTTAACTGGATCTCGAAGGGATCGTGGCACCCACCATTGAATGATCTTTATAGTTTTCATGTCAAACTGGTCTTCTCTATATTTTTCATCTCATTAATTTGATAACATGAACCCACGTGTGAAGTCTAAGAAACATCCTTCCAGTACTTTTAAAGAAATATTGTAACATATTTCAATTCTCAAAATCCAAGATGGCTGCCTGTTGGGAACTGCCATATGAAGTTTGAGAAATATCCCTCCATTAGTACAAAAATAGCAATAAAAAAACTTCAATTGTCAAATCCAAGATGGCATCCTTTTGGTAATATTGTTTTCCTATTGGTCCCAAAACGCAATATGTACCACTAGGGACCAAGAGGAACCTACATATGAAATTTGATAAAGATCCCTTTAGTACTTTCTGAGAAACAGCGGTAACAAACTTTTATTGTCAAAATCAAAGATGGCTGCCTGTCAGCCATGTTGTTTTCCGACTGATGCCGAAATGCAATATGCATAACTAAGGACCAAGGGCAACATGCATATGAAATTTCAGAAAGATCCCTTCAGTACTATCTGAGAAATAATGATAACAAACTTCAACCGTCAAAATACAAGATGAGTGCTAGTCATCAATGTTGTTTTCTGATCAATCTCAAAATCATATGTGCACCACTAAAGACCAAGGGGAACCTACGCATGAAATTTGAGCAAGATCTCTTCAGAACTTTTTATGAAATAATGATTACAAGAATTGATTACAGACAGACCACTAAGGCAGGGCGGTTTGAACAGCCCTCCATATGATGAGATTGCTAGTATCAATATCAAAACAATGAACACATATCAATTGGTTTACAAAGTGTCAATGTTATTATACATGAATATTATAATACCATAAATACATGAATGATTATTATTTCTGCTGTTTGTGTATCAACATAAAGTACTCAGGGCTCCGATAAACCACTCGTCCTGCCTGGGTCAAAACAGGCAAGTGCCGAGTGAACTGTTGGGTTCAACACGAACAAGTTCATGTCAAACGATCAAGTTTTAGAAACTTTTTCAAGTGCCAAGACTCCCTCAGAGCATGCCCCACTAGGATGTAAGGAAAATTTTTACATTGTAATTAAACACAATACAGATAGGAAAAGGTCAGAGTTTCTAGACGACTGTGGCGCATGGGACTCAAAAAAGGGTAAGACAATCAATCAGTCTTTTAATTTGCATTAAACGATGAAAATGACATGACCACATTGTTCAATTGAGTCACTTGTAAAAGTGAAGAACTGTTGTATATAAATAATTATTCCGCAATATATTTGTATGTTTTTGACGTGGTATGAGTTAGTGTTTATTGGTATTATTATAATTATATATATACGCAGTATCGTCTTCATTGCTGGAGTCACTTGTAAAAGTGAAGAACTGCTGTATATAAATAATCATCTGTGAATTACATGCTGTGTGTGAGTGAATGTTTAAATGTTATCTACTATATGTTACAACGTGATAATACAAACAGCATTACTTTTATCATTTTCAGTACTTATATTTTTATTATTATATTAATAACATATTATTAAGATTATTAACATATTTTATTAATGTTATCATTATTATTATAATTGTTCATAATTATCATTTTCAATTTAACTCATATCTCATAATCATATTTATTATTATTATTAATATTTTTCTTCATTTTATACATTTATTCCACATATAGTCAAACCTCGATGATTCGAACTTTGTTGATTCAAATTTCTCGCTGTATGGAACTTTTTGCTTGGTCCCGAATTTCCTCACTATATAACGCTACTAACGAACCTATGTATGATTCGAATTTTTATAAATCGAAGTTTTCCATGTATCAAACTTTTTTCATGGCCCGTTAGCTATGATGTTATAGGTAATTGACATCTCATGATTCGAATAAAAAGTTTACCTTTACTGACCACTGGACAGGTGTTTGTCGTGACTCCCGCGGCAAGATTTCACACCCCTCCCCCAAATGCCCTGACTGACAATAGGGATATTGATAGCATGTGTTGTCACTCTCGATCATGGGGTTAATTAATAATCAGACTCAATTGATAGATAAATGGTATATTCAGAAGCCATGGAATTTAATCACTCCGGTAAACCATACCGGTAGTTGTCTTTGATGATCTCCGCCGCCATTGCAATCAGCGGTTGGTGAGTAAATTTCACGGAACAGTAAAACAAGCGGATCAATTTTAAACACAAACAATTAGCGATGTCTTCACTCATATTCAAATTGTCACGTTTCAAACTTATACATAGATATCCATGTAAATCGGTTATTTGTCATTCAAGCATGCATTCTCCAACTGATCGGCATTCCGTATTTTATATGCACATAACGTAAACGCATGTGCCTTTAGCAGAAAAACGTTAACGTAAGTGTGCATTGTACTTTTGTTTTATCTACAAGCCGGGATATAAGTGCTTTGTAACATATAATACTTTGTTTAATTAAAAAATGCTAAGGTATAAATGATGAAAAGTGTTTTTATTTTGTTGGGTTTGGGGTAAATTAACTAAACATTTCGATGTGAGCCTGACAGGCGACGATCAACATGAAGACATGTAACGTTAACAGCTATGGTCATTATCAAGAAAATATCGATCTATTGTCAACCATGAATAATTTGAAGTCCCGCTGTTACGAAGTTTTTCTGTTAGTCCCTTGAACTTCGAAACATCGAAGTTTGACTGTACAATTCATTATAGTGAAAATACGTATTTAATCCTATTTATAAATGTATATATACTTGATATTTTTATAGTAAACATTTTTAATCATATGGTTTTATTTTAAACATAATTTTTTTTACTTCCATTGTGTTTATGAAATGTACTGATATTATTGTTCTGATATTGTACTTTATGTATGCTTGATTTATCTGGAATACAATTTAATATATATATTTAAAAAAATGAAAGCAGTTTCGTCTTATTTCTTGAAATCACGATGTCACAAATATCCATAACTTCTACTGATCAACACTTCTATCGTACATCAACGTGTAAATGTATAGTTTTATGAATCATGCTTTTAAAGCAGAATAACTGTTGTTGTATTCCTTTCTTGACATCTCAGCAAAATACGCGTTATATTAGTCAAATCATTGACCGATCTCGACTAGACTACAGTAGATATGAAGGTATTCATCGTATAAAATCTACGAAACTCTTGCTTAGGTCTACGACAACGCTCCGCTCTGAAAAATTAATACAACTGTTGGATTGTAGTAAAAACTAAATAACAACACTTCGAACAAAAGACGACAACATGAATAATTACTAGTATAAACGTATTCGATGCGCAAAGCTCGTTATCTGGAACGCGAACAGACGGAAGTGCCTAACCTAGTTTACGGTCCAGATAATCAGATATATAAGCCTATGTCAAATTGACACTGACTGGTCTCATTCTTAAAATATCAAAACATTTACAGTGTTTACATTATCAATCAAACCACCCTTCAATTCGTTTAAAGCGGGCAGTAGCCATGCAATATATATGGACTTGTTATCGGCAATATACGACGCAGCCATCTTACCCAGCGAGAAATAAATGCGCATGCGACATCAGAGTTACCAAAACGCTTGAAATTTCCTGTTGATTTCAAGCGCAAATGGGACAAATGTAGACTTGCCCAAGTTCCAGTGAGGAATGTATCGAATTTTTCAAGTCGAACGCAATAATATTTTTCACTACACGTTAAATAATAAAATTATACAGAAACAAGATCAGATGAATTTGCTGTTTCAAAATCTTAGCTTAGGTTATTTTTATTTTTTTTTTCAAATTTACTTTTCATGTTATATTTTAATTATCAGCTATGAGGTTATTGCAATTAAGTTTCATAATAAAAAACTTGTATAGGCCTATATTTTTTGCAAAATGTTAAATCTAAATGACATAATTAAACTGTTCTTTAAACAAATGGAAAATAACACATATTTTTTTATTCGGGGATAGATGTTTTCAATGGGAATTAGATAAATTTTGAGAAAAACATCCAAAATTATTATATATTTATTACCTATTCACTTAATTATATCATTCAAGCAGCCTTATTCAGGACAAATATTTCAAAGTTACATATTTTATCAAAAGTTTCAAAGTTCATATTCAATACTTGCAATCATAGTCAACAATTATAAATATTGAACAAGATATATAATATATATGATATGCCAGAGGTAACAAGCATCGAATATGGAATCATATTATGAACGTCAACAAAATCAGTCTGGTGTCCTCATCTGGTGAAACGTATAGAAACAATAGAGAATGTTCCTGGTCTGCCTAATTTGTCATATTAAGAATGTCAACAAAAACTGTCACTACCAACATCGTGGAGACATGATTAAGGTCTACAAAATCATCTCCGAAAAATATAACGTGGAAGTTGCAAAATTGTTTTCATCAATGTAGGGCCAAGCACTTGCGGACCTAACTTTAAAATACATAAAGGATTCTCGGGATTAGATGTCAGAAAATATTCATTCACGCAGAGAATTGTGGATATGTGGAATGTAGTCTCCCATTTGATGTTGTAAATATAATTAATGCCATATTAATTAAACAATTCAAATATAAACTTGATGAACATTGGAAAAATCAGCCACAAAAGTACTGTTTCAAAGAGAAAATCAAGCTGTGAAGTGAACAATTATTTATTATTTCAATAACTTTATTATGAGCTGACAATCAAAGGATGTAAATCCTGTACATATTTTATGTATGCTGTCAGAATATAAATCTAGGTATCTATATATTATCTATGCATAACACAATTTTTTATTTAATGTCAAACACTATATACACTGCTGATGGATGATGAACCTATCATCCATGTATATCTCTTCTGCATATCACCAACATGGAAATCCTCTTCATCAGAAAAGTTTTATAAATATCACTTAACAGACCACGTGAACAGAAAAAAATGAGGTGATTGCATGCGACAAGAATGTTTAAACAAAGTTCCCAAAGCTGTACATGTACTGAAGAAAACATGTGAAAAATATCCAACTTCTGTATATACCTCTTGACACAATTTAGCTTGTCAGTTACATCCTATACACCAGTAGTGTGCAATACGATATGACACAAGTCGTTAAATCAATTATAACTTAAAGTCCCCGTGTAAGCCAGAATGCATGTTAAAACTGCCTAACTGGTTACTCAACAAAGCCTTTGGTGTTTGCCACCAGTAGATATTTTTTCCCTGATTTTGAATATCAGGTTAGGTATTTCAATATGTCCTTTACAGGTATATTGGGTTTGTTAATACTTACTGTTTACTGGCTGAACAATCAATTTTTAAAAATAGATTTTATAGCCATTCATTTCAGCATATTATTTGGCCTAATATAAGGTATCTGTCACTTAATCTTAGAAAAATCATTATATAATTTTTTTCAACAAATTTGAACCCTGTGGCCTTGAATGTAGATCAAGGTCATACATATGAACCAGCATACTATTGGCCTAATATCAGGTCTCGGAATCTTTAGGCTATTGAGAAATCAATTGAGAGATTTTTGCCTATTTGACCCATGTGACCTTGAATGAAGGTCAAGGTCATTCATTTGAAAAAAACTTGGTAGCCCTTCACCCCAGCATGCTACAGGCCCAATATCAGGTCGCTGGGCCCGATGCTTATTGAGAAGAAGTTGTCTGAAGATTATAGCCTATTGGACCCATGTGACCTTGAATGAAGATCAAGGTCTTTTATTTGAACAAACTTGGTAGCCCTTTGCCCTAGCATTGAACAGGCCCAATATCAAGTCCCTGGGTGTCTCAGTTATTAAGCAGAAGTCGTTTAAAGTTTTTTACCTATTTCACTCATATGACCTTGAATGAAGGTCACAGTCATTTATTTTAACAAACTTGGTAGCCCTTCACCACAGCATGCTACAGGCCCAATATCAAGTCCCTGGGCCAATTGCTTTTCGAGAAGAAGTTGTTTGAAGTTTTTTACCTGGGCCAATTGCTTTTCGAGAAGTTGTTTGAAGTTTTTTACCTATTTCACCCATATGACCTTGAATGAAGGTCAAGGTCATTTATTTGAACAAACTTGGTAGCCCTTCACCCCAGCATGCTACAGGCCCAATATCAGGTCGCTGGGCCCCGATGCTTATTGCGAAGTTGTTTGAAGATTATAGCCTATTTGACCCATGTGACCTTGAATGGAGGTCAAGGTCATTTATTAGAACAAACTTGGTAGTCCTTCACCCCAGCAAGCTACAGGCTCAATATCAAGTCCCTTGGCCTCTTGGTTATCGAGAAGAAGTTGTTTGAAGATTATAGCCTATTTGACCCATGTGACCTTGAATGAAGGTCAAGGTCATTTATTTTAACAAACTTGGTAGCCCTTCATCCCAGCATGCTACAGACCCAATATCAAGTCCCTGGGCCTCTTGGTTATTGAGAAGAAGTCGTTTGAAGATTATAGCCTATTTGACTCATGTGACCTTGAATGAAGGTCAAGGTAATTTATTTGAACAAACTTGGTAGCCCTTCACTCCAGCATGCTACAGGCTCAATATCAAGTCCATTGGCCTCTTGGTTATTGAGAAGAAGTCGTTTGAAGATTATAGCCTATTTGACCCATGTGACCTTGAATGAAGGTCTCGGTCATTTATTTAAACAAACTTAGTAGCCCTTCATCCCAGCATGCTACAGGCCCAATATCAAGTCCCTGGGCCTTTTGGTTATTGCGGAGAACTCGTTTGAAGATTATAGCCTATTTTACCCATGTGACCTTGAATGGAGGTCAAGGTCATTTATTAGAACAAACTTGGTAGCCCTTCACTCCAGCATGCTACAGGCTCAATATCAAGTCCCTTGGCCTCTTGGTTTTTGAGAAGAAGTCCTTTGAAGATTATAGCCTATTTGACCCATGTGACCTTGAATGAAGGTCACGTCATTTATTTTAACAAACTTAGTAGCCCTTCATCCCAGCATGCTACAGACCCAATATCAAGTCCCTGGGCCTTTTGGTTATTGCGGAGAAGTCGTTTGAAGATTATAGTCTATTTGACCCATGTGACCTTGAATGAAGGTCAAGGTAATTTATTTGAACAAAATTGGTAGCCCTTTACCCAAGTATGCTACAGGCCCAATATCAGGTCGCTGAGCCCGATGCTTATTGAGAAGAAGTTTTCTTAAGATTAAATGCATATTTGAGACATGCGACCTTGAATGAAGGTCAAGGTCATATATTGGAACAAACTTGGTAGTCCTTCACCCCAGCAAGCTACAAACTCAATATCAAGTCCCTTGGCCTCTTGGTTACTGAGAAGAAGTCGTTTGAAGATTATAGCCTATTTGACCCATGTGACCTTGAATGAAGGTCAAGGTCATTTATTTGAACAAACTTGGTAGCCCTTCATCCCAGCATGCTACAGACCCAATATCAAGTCCCTGGGCCTCTTGGTTATTGAGAAGAAGTCGTTTGAAGATTATAGCCTATTTGACCCATGTGACCTTGAATGAAGGTCTTGGTCATTTATTTAAACAAACTTAGTAGCCCTTCATCCCAGCATGCTACAGGCCCAATATCAAGTCCCTGGGCCTTTTGGTTATTGCGGAGAAGTCGTTTGAAGATTATAGCCTATTTTACCCATGTGACCTTGAATGGAGGTCAAGGTCATTTATTAGAACAAACTTGGTAGCCCTTCACTCCAGCATGCTACAGGCTCAATATCAAGTCCCTTGGCCTCTTGGTTTTTGAGAAGAAGTCCTTTGAAGATTATAGCCTATTTGACCCATGTGACCTTGAATGAAGGTCACGGTCATTTATTTTAACAAACTTAGTAGCCCTTCATCCCAGCATGCTACAGACCCAATATCAAGTCCCTGGGCCTTTTGGCTATTGCGGAGAAGTCGTTTGAAGATTATAGTCTATTTGACCCATGTGACCTTGAATGAAGGTCAAGGTAATTTATTTGAACAAACTTGGTAGCCCTTTACCCCAGCATGCTACAGGCCCAATATCAGGTCGCTGAGCCTGATGCTTATTGAGAAGAAGTTTTCTTAAGATTAAATGCATATTTGAGACATGCGACCTTGAATGAAGGTCAAGGTCATATATTGGAACAAACTTGGTAGTCCTTCACCCCAGCAAGCTACAGGCTCAATATCAAGTCCCTTCGCCTCTTGGTTATTGAGAAGAAGTCGTTTGAAGATTATAGCCTATTTGACCCATGTGACCTTGAATGAAGGTCAAGGTCATTTATTTGAACAAACTTGGTAGCCCTTCATCCCAGCATGCTTCAGACCCAATATCAAGTCCCTGGGCCTCTTGGTTATTGAGAAGAAGTCGTTTGAAGATTATAGCCTATTTGACCCATTTGACCTTGAATGAAGGTCACGGTCATTTATTTGAACAAACTTGGTAGCCCTTCATCCCAGCATGCTACAGACCCAATATCAAGTCCCTGGGCCTCTTTGTTATTGAGAAGAAGTCGTTTGAAGATTATAGCCTATTTGACCCATGTGACCTTGAATGAAGGTCACGGTCATTTATTTTAACAAACTTAGTAGCCCTTCATCCCAGCATGCTACATGCCCAATATGAAGTTCCTGGGCCTCTTGGTTATTGAGAAGAAGTTGTTTAAATGAAAAAGTTGACGCCGGACGGCCGGACAGACGGACGGACGACGGACGCCGCACCATGGCATAAGCTCACTTGCCCTTCGGGCAGGTGAGCTAATAAACGTAATGGACCATACATGCATGCTCTTTAAACGATCATTTTGTCAATGAATTTACAAAACCATTGCGGATTCCACATGTCATTATACTAATTCGAGATATTTACCTTGAATGTTTTGAAGGTTTTTTGAGGGAATACACTCGGGATCGGATATTCTGCAGACGGACCACCTCTCCCAACAAAATGTTCACTACACAAACGAGTGGTGTTTTTTAATGTAAAGTTCTTCCTAAAACACTTAACCCGTTGCTCCCAGGCTCTTGAAATCTTGCTGTCCACAGGAAATCGATGCAGTGACACCTTCCTGTTGTCAATTAATTTTCCGCTGTAGTTTGAGCAACCTGTTACACAACAATAAATCTTCCCCATAGCTGTTTACATTTTTGCATTTGACAACTATCCGGTAAACTATCCGGAAGCGACATGACATTCCGCACCTGCGCACATAGGGCGAAAAACGTTACAGGGGAGAAAACTATTGGATAACCGTGAAACGGACTATTGGGCTAACAGAAATGTAGATACTGGTACGATGCTCATTTGTGAGCTTTGATTTATTTTATTTAATCTTTAATACCTCCCTCACTAACAATCAGGGTCATTGTGGGAGATCGACTTCGTCCTAAACCTTTTGACCCAAATAACCTTGACCTTTGACTCAGTGACCTTAACCTGTTCTGTCTGTTGATCAGATGTGTATTTCCGACCAAATGTACTTCATAATGTTGTAAAGAATGTTCACCCGTGAAATTTTAAAAAAAAGTAATATTGAACTGGACCCTTGACCCTGGTCGTTAGCCTCAGTATGCATTTTTGTGAATTGAACATCCAGACTTCATTTCATGTGAACGGTTAATTACATGTAAAACTTAAGTTATCAGCGAGGACCTAAATTTGGGGACGGATAGACAGAGTGACTACTATAGGGCACCTGTATCTTCAATATGGGGACATATCAAATTATTAAATCAGATTCTGCTGGTTTCTCAATAATGAAACAATAGGCATTGGAATTAGAAATACCAAGGGTACAAATCTTACTCAAGCTCGAGGCAATGACTGGTAATTCATTTTTAAAAGGACAAACGTCACAAGCTCTTCTTGTTACACTGAAATAAATAGAAAATATACCAAATTTAGTTATCATCTACATGCTGAAGTTTAATATTTAAAAAAGTAAGAATAACTCTATATCCGAAAGATTGTGTTGTGTTTCACACAATTATGTACCGATCTGGCTTTCCGAAATATAGCAGGAGAGAGGGTTACTGTCATAAAGTCATTAAAAGTATTAAATCACTCAGAATTGTTTTCAAAGTAATTAGCAGCAATTATCCAATTCAACGATTGTCTTTAGATTTAATTTACAGTGACCTTTAATGTGCATCTACACTAGCATGGCCATGCTGAAAGGAAGTTATGATTTTCATTATATGATTTATCAACTGAATTAAAAGTTAAGGCATTCCCTTCTATAAGACTTAACTTGAATTAAAAACATACCATTCATTTTCATCCCAAAATCCAATAACATATGATGTGGTTGAATGTTGAATATCGACCACATACCCTGGCCACCACATCCCCTCCCATCTGCATAAGACAAGGTCACCTAAAATAAACAAACTAGTACAATATAAGGGAGTCAACTATTTGCATGTTTCGGTGCAAAAAATATTACTCATGTTGCGAACTTGCAATAATTTGGCAAATACAATTAAACAAGAAGCCCAATGGGCCTGTATCGCTCACCTCCATTTCTAAGAAGCTAATATCTTACCTTTATCCAAATACAAATTTCCATGCGTCTGATCCATTATTCCATCTCCAATTTGATCTTAAAAAATGAACATGCAAGAATTAATGTCTACAACATTCACAATATTTTGACATGTCTTGTTTGCTTCTGTAGTCGGATAGAAGAGGAGTCATTTAACAAGTACAAATTGTAAATCCCTGATAAAAGTGCACCATACTTCATATTCATGATTTGCTGGTTTCTTATCACAGGATTCTAAATGTTAAAATGTTAACAATATGATCTTGGGTCTTATATTGGAAACACATGTAGTGTAACCTGATACATGTATCACAAGTAGGACTGGGAATTGATAATGTTTTTTCTATACAATACCTATTGGTCAATATGGTTTCAACACAAATACAAATTGGTTCTTTCCCAAGATTTGGTAAAATTGATATTTGATTATCAGTTCAATATGCTTATTATTATATGACAAGTATATTTTATCGATAATACTTGCTGATGTTTGTATGTTGTTTTTTTATATTTATTTCTCTAACTGTTATTTTGACAAGAATCTATAACTGTAAATACGAAACCAACAAAAGCTTTAAATCAGACGACTAGATTCTTTACTAAATCTGGTAATTTTTTTTTTATTTTCTTGGGGTAAACCACATGATTTGACCATAAAGGCCAGAAAGTTAATCCCAGCTTAACTTTAAGTTACCAGGTAATTCTTGATGAACTTCTTCAGAAAGACAAGTGCATCTAATGAGGACCAAATGGCAACGGAATGACCATCGTTAACATTACAATTTTTTTCAGTGCTAGGAGAGCTATTTACTGTGGTTCAATGGTGCACACTAAGTGCGTGTTTAGATGAGCTGTTTCTCTTTGTTGGAATTAGCAACCTGATTGTTAGCCTCTTTAAAATACATATACATGTACAACCACTACCTTGACTGTGATTAAAGTGTACATTTATTTTTTCATCTTTTTATACATATCATATAATACAGGAGTTATTTGCTTAACAAAAAAAACCACCCATGGCCAGGCTGTCCTAATACAAGTTCAGATTAGGCATGATTCGAATACAGTCAAATTGTTCTTATCAAATATAAAGTTCAATACTTATGATATTCTTAGCATGCTTGTTATGATGTAATTAAAAAGTTTATTGTAGAACTTTCCCAGTTTCCTTTCATCAACAAGTTACGTCAAAAAGCAGTTCTGCTGTTCTGCTAGTATGTAGATTAATATATATAATATACTGCATATTAAATAATACTGTCACCATTGATTAATACTGGATCTTCATTTTATTTAACTCACCACTTGTATCTATACTCTCCATAGATCTCGAGCTAGTCTTAGCACGTCTCCGTGTCTTCATGTTGGTTTGGCAAGTCTACAATTAATAAAATAAAACTATACAGCCATAATAATTGTTATCAATAGTTCTACATTGGTTTGTTTTTGTTTTACGTCCTATTAACAGCCAGGGTCATTTAAAGACGTGCCAGGTTTTGGAGGTGGAGGAAAGCCGGAGTACCCGGAGGAAAACAACCGGCCTACGGTCAGTACCTGGCAACTGCCCCAAGTATAGGTTTCGAACTGGCAACCCAGAGGTGGAGGGCTAGTGATAAAGTGTTGGGACACCTTAACCACTCGGCCACCGTGGCCCCCTAGTTCTACATGCAGATGCAGACTCAGACAAGTTTTCTGTTAGAGAACTAAAAAAATTAATATGACAAGATGTAGAACATTATATTATGATACAGCTTTGTAGGGTAAACATGAACCAAATCTTTTGAAAGGTTCTTAAGTTGCGGAATGGGGCATGTGCCAGGTGGGTGTAGATCCAAATGTACTTACACTAATGATACAACATACAAGGGAAGGTGTATAAAAATATGTTACTTTGTATGTTACTGAAAAGTCTAAAATAATACATATACAGTATATCGAAGAAGTGTGGTATGAAATACCGTTTTCGACTAATGTGATGATTTTCGCCCAAGTGGCACTGATAATTACATTCCCATATATAATCATAATTTGCTGGTCTAAACTCTTTCGATATATTTTGAAACTCTTCTATATTTGCTCGTAGTCCGCGTGTTGTTATTGTTGGCCATTATCCTGGTTCATGCTGGTCGTTCTTCGGACTGACAGGGCTGCCTGGTGTATGCTGTCTAGTAACAGCAACGTTGGTGATATGCTGTTCACTGTCGTCCATAAGAACGCCATACCTGTTGTAGCCAAGGATAGGGTCATCTGAACCCTTGGCCGGTTTGTTGTTTAGGGAGGGATGCCTATTGATCCGAACCCTAGATTTTGGTGTTCTTTGGTCTTGAGGGGGTGTAGTGGCAGGTCGTTTGGAAATTCGGGAGGTGTCTGACGGACGGCTGTGACATAGTTCGTCGTCTATGGTGGTCGGCACCTACCTTAGATTTTCGTTCGTTTGTGTTGGTTTTTGTAGTCAGGTCAAATCTTTCAAATAGGTGGTCTTCTTCAGTGTTACATGATCTATCCGATATTGGTAGAATTAGCCTGTTGATTTTTCTAACATTGACTATGAACTGGTTCGCATGATACTGGCCATTTTGTCATCCTCATTTGAAATACCCTACTCTTTGTCAACAGAATACAAACCAGAGGAAAATTGCTTTTGCATAGAATGCACTGATGTTCACATTAACTGCAACTCAAATGACCCCCGTGAGATCTGTTTCGGCATAAGCGTCTAATTTTGTTTTCGCCCCGGATATGACGCGACAGGTGGCGTTACTGGTCAAGATGAAGTATGTGTTTGGTCAATGTAGCGGTAAATGCAAAATGCAGATATCCAGTTAAAAACGAACAAAGTTAAGATTGAATGAAAGCTGAATAAGTGGATGTATCTTTTCAAATGACACATTAATAAAATCATATTCCTGATTCAAATGCAGTCATATTAGTACCAAAAATGATTAAAACTGATATAATTTTGTTATCCGTGCTGAGACGCATTAGTTTGTTGATTTATTTCACCAGCAGTTTTACATTATACAAATCAGCATTAAAACTATGCCGTCTATCTTTTTAGGTCATCTGACCCGAAGGGTCAGGATGACCTATAGTCATCATGCTTCGTCCGTCGTCGTGCGCCGTGCGTAAACTTTTCACATTTCAAACTTCTTCTCAAGTTCCACCTGTGGGATTGAGCTGAAACTTACCTGAAATGATGCTGAGATGGTCCTGACCAAGTGTTGTTATTTTTCGGGTCAGTCTGAAATCCAAGATGGCCGCCACAGCCGCCATTTTGAAAACACATTTTAAACTTCTTCTCAAGTTCCACCAGTGCTGTTGGGCTGAAACTTGCCAGAAATGATCCTGAGATGATCCCGACCAAGTGTTGTTATTTTTCGGGTCGGTCCGAAATCCAAGATGGCCGCCATAGCCGCCATCTTGAAAAACACATTTTAAACTTCTTCTCAAGTTCCACCAGTGCTATTGAGCTGAAACTTGCCTGAAATGATCCTGATATGATCCCTACCAACTGTTGTTATTTTTCGGGTCGGTCCGAAATCCAAGATGGCCGCCATAGCCGCCATCTTGAAAAACACATTTTAAACTTCTTAAGTTCCACCAGTGCTATTGAGCTGAAACTTGCCTGAAATGATTCTGATATGATCCTGACCCTAATTATCATCATGATTAGACCAATTCGTTACATAAGTTTCAATGGCCCGTGGTTAGGTCTAAAAGTGTGTAGAATGATTCGAAAACTTGATAAAATTTGTCCACAGATACGAATTTTATTTTCATTTTTGCTTTCCCCACAAAAACCCACTTCTTCACACTTAATTTTGCGAAATACGGCGAATTCGTTACATAATTGCAACTTTTTTCCTTTAAGGGGGTTAGAAAAAAATATTGCAGTTTTCTAGGGGGTTAGGCTAACCCCACGACCCATTTCACCACTTTTTCTAACCCCCTGCTACTTCTCGAGTTGAGAAAATGAAGGTGAAAAAAATCGAGTCCCCCGTCATATGCAGTCATCTGGCCATCTGAGCTTGAAAACTGAAGTTTTTTGTTTCGTTCATAAAAAAATTATTAAGAGAGATATCTTCATAATTTTTGCTGTACAGGGTATTTAGGATGTTGCTTGAATTTTTTTTTAAATCTAGACGCGTTAAAAGGGCCTTTTTTCGTAAAATAATCGCGTTAGAAAGTTTGCAAATTTTTGACCAATTCGTTACATAATTGCACGAAAATGTCTCCGGGGAAAGGCTATTTACGCATAGTAAACGTAAACCGATTTCAACTTGCTTTACATCATTTGAAAGAAGAATAATTGACGTTGTTTTTGCCAATTGGTGAAGATACGACTATTATTTCATGCTAAACGCGGCGTCTGAAAACTTGCAATTTTGTAATGAAAGTAGGGTACCTCTGTTGGAAAGTCCATATCTTGAGAAATAATACAGGTAAGAATTTGCAAACTAATGTAGATTGAAGAGAAATGATATATTGAACACATATCCAAAGTACATGTCTCTACCTTTCCTATTAGAAAAGCTATGTTGTAATGTTCAATGTAAAAAAAACACGAAAATGTTGCAAATTTCAAAGTACCGTGGTTAATGTTGATACAAGAGCTATTGCACAAAACTTGATATCATTTTGTTCGGCGTCAGATTCCCCACAACATATCGAATATTTTCAAAAAAAGCTGCACAAACTAAAAAGTTACAGCCGTTTGAAATGTCGATTTTCGGCCAAAAAAACATTTTCATCCTTTAAGTTTTTTTACATCTGAATACACATTATGCATCCATAATCAATAAAAACACTATTTAAACAGATTTCTGTGAAATCTGAGCACGGAAAAGTCTAACCCTATCTCAATTCGTTACATAATTGCACGACTTTACCTGCAAATTACTTATATTTTCCGACGGCTATTTGTTTCAAATTTTAGCTCAATCAAAAGATTGTACTTTAAACATGTTTCACATAAAATATCAACATTCTATCTCTGCTATTTGTCTTTAAATTCGAAGACTAAAAGTGCAACTTCACCTCTTTTGAATTCGTTACATTATTGCATCACCATCAGGGTTAGGGTTGGGGTATCATAATAAGACAAGGTAAATACATGGGAAAATAAATAAAACCAAGATAAACAATATTCAGGCGTTATTTTGATAATTAAAAGATAAAATCACCTAACCCTGATGGATTGAATAAGGGTTGCAATTATGTAACGAATTCAATTCGTTACATAATTGCAAACCCTGCGGTTAGGAAAGTTCCCTCCCTTTAGTTCAAAGTTCACGCGGTTAGAATGCAATTATGTAACGAATTCAAATTTTCGTTAAATATATCGGGAATGAAGTGATTTTGCTATCTTTTGGTATATCTTTGCATTTTTTTGACATTAATTTGTAATTTAACATATCAATTGACTTTTGAAAGCGACGCACCGATGCTACTTTCAGGATAAGTACAATTCACATCTGTATTTCAATTACATTTTTCTTCTTACATTTTCTGTATTGCTTTCCAAACGTTTTATTTAACTACACAAATAAGTGAAACATCTCTTTGTTTTGTTTTGTTTATTTGAAATGAGGGTACATAAACATTTTCACGAGAAAACCATCACTATAAATCTGTGAAAATGTATGTTCAGTACACCGATAAAAAACATCTTAAAGTCAATGTTTTGTTGAAGATTTTTATAATGATAATGGGTAAAGGTACTTCTTTTCCGTCAATACAGAAGACATTCTAGATGTCTATTCTCCACGTTGTCTCGCACAAACTAACACAAAATAATCAGCATAATCAGTGTGATACAATCAATAAAATCAACATTATCTGAATCTATTTTGCATTGCTGGTGATCAAAGAGAACTGATGTTTATAAAATTAGAGTGATTTATCTAACTAATAACAAGAATACTGCCATGCTTATTTCTTTATTGATAAATCTTGTTATATATTCAAAGTGTTTTATGATATAGAAAGTTTGTGTTCTAGCTGAACTCGAAAAAAACCGGAGACACTTGTAATAGTTTAATTTTTTGAATGTCTTCTTTGTTTTGAATTTCGTGTATACCAAACTTTGCGGGGCCAGCAGACAGTTTTGCCCTCTTTGCACCAGCATATTTTTGAAGTCTGCGGATGGAATCGAACCATCATACAAAGTGTGGTATACAATATTTGAACCTTAAAAGATTTCCTATTATTCTATCAGATAAAACATAAGCCTGTTTCCAAAACCCAACACTAAAATTTCATTTGATGTACACAGTTTATTCCTAACCGCGATCGATGAAATTTGGTAACGAATTTCTAGTTAAAACAGATTTTAAAACGGAGAGAAAAACAAAATTCGTCGAAAATTTCTCCAAGGTATATGCCCATATTTTGTTTTTCTCTCCGTTTTAAAATCTGTTTGCACAGGCTAAAAGAACACAAAAAGCACATTCAGAAAAACTATAGAAACTCAAATAAAACACGTTTCTTACCCTAACCACGCACATATAAATAAACACCATTTACTATCTATTGGCAAATTAAATGATATAAGAAAAACAGTTTGTACGTTGAATATCTAGATTAAAATACTTCAGATATTGTGTACAATCAAAATGATGCAAACAAAATAACAAACAAATGAGATTTTACATAAAAAATATTTTTAATGATTTTTTTTCAAATGTAAGAGTTACCTCCCCTGATCACACAAGACCTGTTTTAATTAGATTTCAATTAAGAATAAACTGTTCGGTCTCGAAGAAAATTATTTCATACATTTGTAATTTATCTTTGCACCAAAAGAATCTTAAAATCAAGTCAAGAAGTAATAAAACATTAAATGAATACTGATAATAAAACAAATAAAAACATTAAAATGAACATTATCTAACCGCTGAATTCGTTACATAATTGCAATTGTTCGCGGTTAGAGGCAAAATGACTGAATATTGCGAGAACAACGACGTAAAACATTCAAATTAAATTATTCACGTTGATTTTAAACAATAATACATAGTTATTGCTGTTATAAAATCTAACCCTGAACATGTGCAATTATGTAACGAATTGAATTCGTTACATAATTGCATTTCACCGCGGTTAGACTCAAAACGTCTTAATATTGCAAAGAAAACGACAGCAAACATTAAATAAAAGTTACCTATCGTGTATTAAACAAACACAGCACAGTTAATAATGTTAAAAATTCTAACCCTGATGGGTTGCAATTATGTAACGAATTCAATTCGTTACATAATTGCAACCCATCAGGGTTAGATTTAAATATAGTGAAATGAATGTTTATCAACAAGAAAACGACTCTTTAAATGCTTTAATTGCATTTATTTAATATCATCCGGAAATATTAATCATGTTTCACTCTAACCGCGAACAATTGCAATTATGTAACGAATTCAAACTTTCGTTACATAATTTCAAATCAATAGGGTTAGGGCTAAATGGCGTATATTTGACACAGATGTGCGAAATTCAACAAGAAAAGCATTTAAACGATACATATTGCAACTATTAAATGTGTATCTAGGCATTATTTCACCTAACCACCATGATTTGCAATTATGTAACGAATTCAATTTTATCTTATTTTTGAATTCGTTACATAATTGCATATCATCGCGGTTAGAGAGAAATCAATCGAACGAGGGATAGTAAACATCAGAAAACATTTCAAAATGCTTATTGTTAATGTATTAAACCAAAATTACCAAGTTAAATGCGCTCAGAAAGGTACAACTTAACATGATAAAAGTAAGACAAAATGACTTTCGTTACATAATTGCAAATCATGGTGGTTAGGTGAAATAATGCCTAGATACACATTTAATAGTTGCAATATGTATCTTTTAATGCTTTTATTGTTTAATTTCGCACATCTGTGTCAAATATACGCAATTTAGCCCTAACCCTATTGATTTGAAATTATGTAACGAAAGTTTGAATTCGTTACATAATTGCATTTGACCGCGGTTAGAGTGAAATAGTCTGAATATCGCAATGAAAACAGAATCAAACATTAAATAAAAGTTATCTGTCATGTTTAAACATAAAAATAAACATTTATTAACGTTGAAAAATCTAACCCTGACCGTGTGCAATTATGTAACGAATTGAATTCGTTACATAATTGCAACCCATCAGGGTTAGATTAAATATAGTGAAATAAATGTTTATCAGCAGGAAAACGTCTCTTTAAATGCTTTTATTGCATTCTATTGGTACAAGAATGTAAAATATCCACTATAATAACCTAACCGCAGTGCCATGCAATTATGTAACGAATTCGAATTCGTTACATAATTGCATTTCACCGCAGTTAGACTCATAACGTCTTAATATTGCAAAGAAAACGACAGCAAACATTAAATACAAGTTACCTATCGTGTATTCAACAAACACAACACAGTTAATAATGTTAAAAAATCTAACCCTGATGGGTTGCAATTATGTAACGAATTCAATTCGTTACATAATTGCACATGTTCAGGGTTAGAGTTTTTAACATCAATAACTGTGTATTATTGTTTAAAATCAACATGAATAATTAATTTGAATGATTTACGTCGTTGTTCTTGCAATATTCAGCCATTTTGCCTCTAACCGCGAATAATTGCAATTATGTAACGAATTCAGCGGTTAGATAATGTGCATTTTTACTTTTTTATTTGTTTTATTCTCAGTATTCATTTAATGTTTTATTACTTCTTCACTTGATTTTAAGATTATTCTGGTGCAGAGATGATTTACAAATGCATAAAATAATTTTCATGTACACAGAACAGTTTACTATTAATTGATATTTAATTAAAACAGGTCTTGTGTGATAAGGGAGGTAACTCTTACATTTGAAAAAAAAATCATTAACAAGAGATCCCAGAGGGATCTTGGCGCCCACCATTGCATGATCTTTATAGGTTCCATGTCAGATTGATCTTTTCTCTACTTTTTCCTTCATTTTACTAATCTGTGCAAATTGAGACATCCCTCCAGTACTTTTCAAACAAGGGAATCCTAGCTATATAAGAAATTTGAGATTTAGTGATAATGGCTGTTTGTTTGTTAGGTTGTTTTCAGGACAGACTGGTCCCAAAATGCAATACGAAGGACCAAGGGGAACCTACATATGAAATTTAAGAAAGATCCCTTCAGTACTTTCTGAGAAATAGCAATAACAAACTTCAATTGTCAAAATCCAAGATGGCTGCCTGTTGGCCATATTGTTTTCAGATAGGTCTCAAAAAGCAATATGCATAACAAGGCACCAAGATGAACCTACATATTAAATTTGAGAAAGATCCCTTCAGTACTTTCTCAGAAATAGCGATAACAAACTTCAAATGTCAAAATCCAAGATGGCTGCCTGTCGGCCATGTTGTTTTCAGATAGGTCTCAAAAAGCAATATGCATAACTAGGCACCAAGGGGAACCTACATATGAAATTTCAGAAAGATCCCTTCAGTGCTTTCTCAGAAATAGCGATAACAAACTTCAATTGTCAAAATCCAAGATGGCAGCCTGTCGGCCATGTTGTTTTCCGATTACTCTCAAAAAGCAATATGCATAACTAGGCACCAAGGGGAACCTACATATGAAATTTCAGAAAGATCCCTTCAGTACTTTCTCAGAAATAGCGATAACAAACTTCAATTGTCAAAATCCAAGATGGCTGCCTGTCGGCCATGTTGTTTTCAGATAGGTCTCAAAAAGCAATATGCATAACTAGGCACCAAGGGGAACCTACATATGAAATTGCAGAAAGATCCCTTCCGTACTTTCTCAGAAATAGCGATAACAAACTTCAATTGTCAAAATCCAACATGGCTGCCTGTCGGCCATGTTGTTTTCTGATTGGTCTCAAAACGCAATATGCATAACTAAGCTCCTAGGGGAACCTACATATGAAATTTGAGAAAGATCCCTACAGTACTTTCTCAGAAATAGCGATAACAAACTTCAATTGTCAAAATCCAAGATGGCTGCCTGTCGGCCATGTTGTTTTCCGATTGATCTCAAAATGCAATATGCATAACTAGGCACCAAGGGGAACCTACATATGAAATTTGAGAAAGATCCCTTCAGTACTTTCTCAGAAATAGCGATAACAAACTTCAATTGTCAAAATCAAAGATGGCTGCCTGTCGGCCATGTTGTTTTCCGATTACTCTCAAAAAGCAATATGCATAACTAGGCACCAAGGGGAACCTACATATGAAATTTGAGAAAGATCCCTTCAGTACCTTCTCAGAAATAGCGATAACAAACTTCAATTGTCAAAATCCAAGATGGCTGCCTGTCGGCCATGTTGTTTTCAGATAGGTCTCAAAAAGCAATATGCATAACTAGGCACCAAGGGGAACCTACATATGAAATTTCAGAAAGATCCCTTCAGTACTTTCTCAGAAATAGCGATAACAAACTTCAAATGTCAAAATCCAAGATGGCTGCCTGTCGGCCATGTTGTTTTCCGATTGGTCTCAAAATGCAATATGCATAACTAGGCACCAAGGGGAACCTACATATGAAATTGCAGAAAGATCCCTTCAGTTCTTTCTCAGAAATAGTGATAACAAACTTCAATTGTCAAAATCCAAGATGGCTGCCTGTCGGCCATGTTGTTTTCCGATTGGTCTCAAAACACAATATGC
This sequence comes from Pecten maximus, assembly GCF_902652985.1. Lineage (NCBI taxonomy): Eukaryota > Metazoa > Mollusca > Bivalvia > Pectinida > Pectinidae > Pecten > Pecten maximus. The sequence continues at coordinate 24,989,021 of NC_047031.1, read as the reverse complement.
ATAACTAGGCACCAAGGGGAACCTACATATGAAATTGCAGAAAGATCCCTTCAGTACTTTCTCAGAAATAGTGATAACAAACTTCAATTGTCAAAATCCAAGATGGCTGCCTGTTGGCCATGTTGTTTTCCGATTGGTCTCAAAACACAATATGCATAACTAGGCACCAAGGGGAACCTACATATGACATTTGAGAAAGATCCCTTCAGTACTTTCTCAGAAATAGCGATAACAAACTTCAATTGTCAAAATCCAAGATGGCTGCCTGTCGGCCATGTTGTTTTCCGATTGGTCTCAAAACACAATATGCATAACTAGGCACCAAGGGGAACCTACATATGAAATTTCAGAAAGATCCCTTCAGCACTTTCTCAGAAATAGCGATAACAAACTTCAATTGTCAAAATCCAAGATGGCTGCCTATCGGCCATGTTGTTTTCCGATTGGTCTCAAAATGCAATATGCATAACTAGACACCAAGGAGAACCTACATATGAAATTGGAGAAAGATCCCTTAGGTACTTTTTGAGGATTAGCGATAACAAGAATTGTTTACGGACGGAGGGACGGACGGAGGGACGGACGGACGGACGGACGGACGGACCACGGACGCAGGGCGATTTGAATAGCCCACCATCTGATGATGGTGGGCTAAAAATACGATAAAATTTGACAATCATTTTTTATTGGAAAATTTCATTTGTTTGTTAATTTTTTTGCATCATTTTGAATGTACACAATATCTGAAGTATTTTAATCAAGATATTCAACGTAAGAACTGTTTATTTAGATCAGGTAATTTGCCAATAGATAGAAAATTCATATGCCTGGGGTTAGGGTAAAAAAACGTGTTTTATTTGAGTTTCTATAGTTTTTCTGAATGTGCATTTTGTGTTCTTTTAGTGTGTGCAAACAGATTTTAAAACGGAGAGAAAACAAAAATTCGTCGAAAATTTCTTCAAGGTATATGCCCACGAGGAATTCGTTACAAAATTGCAACTATCGGGGTTAGGTCCAAATGTTTGTTTTTCGATATTTTCTTTGTGTAGATATACTCATTTTAACAAAACAAAAGTATTCCGTGCGTAAAATAAGAAAACATTCACAGTTAACACCTAACCCCGATGTTTTTTTCGAATTCGTTACATAATTTCATTGGCTTATAAATTTGTCCTTTTTCAAGTAATCGAAAAGCTTTTTGCATATTTTTCATCCTTTTTATTGGCTTTAGTTATTCCACACTTGTTTCCATTAAAATCTCGTCGCATTTGTATTTTTTAGAAAAATGCCCCCCGTTACAGACCACCCATTCAAATTCGTTACATAATTGCATTTCCCCGCGGTTAGACTCAAAACGTCTGAATATTGCAAAGAAAACGACAGCAAACATTAAATAAAAGTTACCTATCGTGTATTAAACAAACACAGCACAGTTAATAATGTTAAAAAATCTAACCCTGAAGGATTGCAATTATGTAACGAATTCAATTCGTTACATAATTGCACATGTCCAGGGTTAGATTTTATAACAGCAATAACTGTGTATTATTGTTTAAAATCAACGTGAATAATTTAATTTGAATGATTTACGTCGTTGTTCTTGCAATATTCAGCCATTTTGCTTCTAACCGCGAACAATTGCAATTATGTAACGAATTCAGCGGTTAGATAATGTGCATTTTTACATTTTTGTTTGTTTTATTCTCAGTATTCATTTAATGTTTTATTACTTCTTCACTTGATTTTAAGATTATTATGGTGCAGAGATAATTTACAAATGCATAAAATAATTTTCATGTACATAGAACAGTTAACTATTAATTGAAATTTAATTAAAACAGGTCTTGTGTGATAAGGGGAGGTAACTCTTACATTTGAAAAAAAAATCATTAAAAATACGATAAAATTTTTTATTGGTAAATTTCATTTTTGTTATTTTTTTTGCATCATTTTGAATGTACACACTATCTGACGTAATTTAATCTAGATATTTAACGTAAGAACTGTTTATTAATTGCATATCATCGCGTTTAGAGAGAAATCAATCGAACGAGGGATAGTAAACATCAGAAAACATTTCAAAAGGCTTATTGTTAATGTCTTAAACCGAAATTACCAAGTTAATAGTGCTCAGAAAGGTACAACTTAACATGATAAAGGTAAGACAAAATTACTTTCGTTACATAATTGCAAATCATGGTGGTTAGGTGAAATAATGCCTAGATACACATTTAATAGTTGCAATATGTATCTTTTAATGCCTTTATTGTTTAATTTCGCTCATCTGTGTCAAATATACGCCATTTAGATCTAACCCTATTGATTTGAAATTATGTAACGAAAGTTTGAATTCGTTACATAATTGCATTTGACCGCGGTTAGAGGGAAATATGAATTATATTTCCCGACGATATTAATTCAATGCAATAAAAACATTTAAAGAGACGTTTTGTTGTTGATAAACATTCATTTCACTATTTTTTAATCTAACCCTGATGGGTTGCAATTATGTAACGAATTCAATTCGTTACATAATTGCAACACATCAGGGTAAGATAAAAAAAAATAGTGAAAGAAATGTTTATCAACAAGAAAACGTCTCTTTAAATGCTTTGATTGCACTATTAAATATCATCGGGATATGTAAATCATTGTTCACTCTAACCGCGAACAATTGCAATTATGTAACGAATTCAAACTTTCGTTACATAATTTCAAATCAATAGGGCTAGGTCTAAATGGTGTAGAGTTGACACAAATGTGCGAAATTAAACAAGAAAGGCATAACAAGATACATATTGCAACTATTAAATGTGTATCTAGGCATTATTTCAACTAACTACCATGATTTGCAATTATGTAACGAATTCAATTTTATGTTATTTATGGATTCGTTACATAATTGCATAATCTTGCGGTTAGAAGTCGCGAGCGCGTTCCTACGTCATCATTCCAGTCTTTGCTTAGTCTAAGGACAGTTGATTGCAGATAGATTGCAGTAAATATTGTCAATAAAAATTAAAAACAAAACAAAACATCAACACCATGGCGAAAACCCGAAAGGGTGTTAAGGGTGGGAAAGGAAGGGGTGGAGAGAAATTAAACCAAAGGTCCTAAGAAAATGAGGACAAGGGCGGCTGGTCCCCCAACACCGGTTAAGGTTCCTCCTGTAGAAGGCGAAGCTCTACGTTCAAGTGACTGTATCCCCCCCTCATCCCCAGATTGGTTGGCCATCCGCTTTGGGCCTAGGGTGCGATCACCAAATTCCCCACAGGGCTTGGGAAAGTTTTCTGCCCCATCGCAACTGCGACTGCGATTCCCCGCCCCTATTGCGAGATGTCCATCGCCAACCGCAACCCAGCCGCGACCAGAGAACAGTACACCTGTTCAATGGGGGAGGGGAAGAATCACTGAAAAGCTGAGAGTTCAAATTGATTCCTTCCTGGAGAAGGCAAAGAAGGCGGGGAGGAGCCATCTTTTCGATGCCTCCTCGGGCGAGGACGATGACCGCGACAAGGACTATGTGCCCGAGGAAACTCGTCACTCCTCCTCCTCTTCCTCCTCCCCAGAAGAGGACTGTCTTAAGGTGGACCGACCCTCTTCATCATTATCCAAGGAGAAGGGCCACGAAACAGACCCTCCCTCTTCCTCCTCCTCCTCCTCAAAACGGGGCCGCGATATGGTGGACAGACCCTCATCCTCATTATCCAAGGAGAAGGTCCATACAACAGACCCTCCCTCCTCATCCGAAGACCCACTTCCTGATCTGCCGCCCCAAAAAATAGTTCGTTGCGCAGATAGGAAATTGAAAGAGGGCCTCAGTTTTTCGGGGGGCATAAGAAAGCATTACAATGTGCAGGCAAATAGAGCCCAGTATAGTGAAAAGAAAAGAGCCAAGCGGCCTTGCCCTATTTGTCGCAGGGAAATCGTACATCTCGTGCGTCACATGACCGAGGTTCATGACCTCCATGCCGAAAGTGCCAAATGGAAAGCCGTCATGACCAAGGCAAAGGCACCGAAGAAACCGTACAGAGAGTGCCCCATGGCTGGCTGCTCCTCAGTTGTGACACGGGTCGACATGCACATCGCCCGTAAGCACCCCGATGTCACATCAGAGGAGCGCGCCAAGGCATCTGCCATTGCGAGGCATGTAGTAACATCGGCCTCCGGGGCAGTTGAGGTCGTTTCTAACGACGAACGACTGCGCAGGATGTGGGACGACAAGCTACAAAGAATGGCACCCACGTCCACACCAACTCTTGCCTCCTACAATGACATTCCACTCCTTGTCCAATTCAAGGAGTGGCTTGTCAGTTTGGAGAGAGGCAAGAGCCGTACCGCTGCAACGCAGCACGTCAGGCAGGTTCTCGCCATTTGGAAATGTACGGACATGAGTCAAAACCAAGACCTGGATTCCTTGTTGGATTGCAACAAAGTCTCCACTTACTGGCTGGAACCCAACAGGGAAACTCTGCAGCCAGGGACACTTCGATCCCATCTGGGATCTTTGAAAGAGTTTCTTTCTTTCCTTTGCGCGACAAAGCCAGGGGGTTGCGATGTCGACAAATGTCGCGAGGGAATGGCTCGGGTGGGCAGATGGGCCAATTCTCTAGGCCAGCTCTCGCGACGGAGAGCGGTCGAGAAGGCCGTGGAAGACAGCGCTGAGCAGATAAGCCCAGCTGATCTCACCCGAGCCCTCCAGTCCCAGCAGGCAGCCGATTCCAGGGAATACCTGAGAATGGCTTCCTGTGGCGAGTTTAAAACCCTCCACAGGAACAAGTATGCGATGTGCCGCAACTTCCTTCTGTTGAACATCTTAGCCGTTAATGCACAGCGCTCCGGGGCGATCGCGGCCATGACGCTCAGAGCCATTGCGTATGCTCAAGAACGGCATGGGGGCAAACGGGTGGTTGTCGTAGCCGATCATCAGACCGGCTACAGAACTCCCGCCACCCTAGCCTTCCCGGAAGAACTTTGGACCTGCATAATGCAGTATAAGAGAATGAGAAAGGTTCATATGGAGACCGTCAAACCCGAACTCGCCCAGGACGCGTCCAAATTCTTTCTGACCTTCGCCATGCAGGCCATGAATACCAGCGAGGTCAACAACGCTATAAACTCTTTCTGGACAAGTGCTTGTCCTGATTCCCCTTCCATTTCCGCGACAAAAATAAGAAAATGCACGGTCACGCACATGCGGGAGAAGCACCCCGAAATGAGAGAGGCACTGGCGAGTCACATGACTCGCAGAGCATCAACAGCAGACAACTATTATCTGATTCACAGCAAGGAAACCGAGAGTGTGGCGGTCACCTCAGCAATTCAAACTGTAATGCTCGGTGAGTCAAGTGGTTCGCCAGCTCGGCAGCAACCTCAAAACCAGGAATCTGGTGATGAGTCTGACCAGGCTAGTCAGGAGGACGAGGCTGCCGTCCCGCAACAACATGGGAGGAGGGTTTTTTCAAGGGAGGAGGGCAACATTATATTGTCCTCCTGCAAAACAATCATAGATGGACAATGTTCTATAACCCAGCCACTGGTCAGAGAATTTATGGCCAGGACTGACCTAGGCCGGAGCATGCTGGAGCGGTTCCCCATGAAAAAGATTTCAGATCGGGTGAGAACCGCCCGCAAATTGCAAAAGAAAATGCAGACATAAAAAAAACATAATTACATGCACTGCCTTCCTGATTATGATTTTGTATCATTTCTGACAATTGAAATATGTTCTAATTTGCTTTATTGTTAAACAATCACTAGACTTTGAATATGAAAAAAAAAAGAAAAAAAGGCATTGGGTATGCTAAAAAAAAGAAATAAATCAAAAATTACATTCACTACCTTCTAAAAGTTTCCTGATTATAATTTTGTATGATTTGTGATATTTAAAAAATGTTCTTATTTGTTGTATGGTTAAATTTGTTGCACGTTCTTCAAATGTAACTACACAACTCAATTACTAGATTTAATTCAAAATACACTATACAATAACACTGTATTTGATTTAACAACACCACTAAATACTATAAACGAAGAGATAATGATGTTTGGAGATGTATCTGTCAATTTGACAACAGCTCTTTTTAACACAATAATCAATACAACTAAGTGGGTCATTTGGAAAGTGAGAAACATAAAAAAATTTCAGAATAAATCAACAACTCCTGCATCTGCCTTAATTATTATACAAAGGATACTGAAAGAAAACATATATTTACATCTTTAAAGTTACACCAGAAACTAAAAACTTTTCAGTGATATCAAAATACAAAACACTATTTCAAGAACTGTAAACTTTACTTACACTAATGATTATGATTGAACTCCATGTATTATATTTGTATACAATGTAATATAGAAAACAATATGATGCATGCGAATGAATAATATAAGAAGATTCATGCGAGTGAATGTTTAGGGTGTAAGGAAAATATATTGGTGTGAAAATTAGAGCTGTGTCGAAAGTAAAGGAGATTGAAAGTTGTGATATATTTGGTGAATATACTGAACACGTATGTTTATTGTATACTTATGTAGGTACATTTGTATGATGTATGTATGTATGCATGTATTGTGTATGTATGTGTGATATGGGTCAATCAAGTACTATTACAAGTTGTGAGTCAGTCATGGTAAGTGTGGATTTCCACGCTAGACCATAACACGACTGGCTCACAGCTGGTGATCATGATTGAACCATCAAACTATCATGAACTGTATGTATATATGTATGTATGTATGTACATGTATGGTATGTATGTGTGGTTACATAAATTATTGTCATACAAATATTTGTCACTTTAGCGTACTGTCTGGATTCTAACTACAGCTGAGAGGTACACGTATGTACATTTGTCATCTATATTTTTTACAAGTAAAGAGTAAATAAATAAAAAAGGAAAATAGAGAGATGTGTGTCGAATGAATCTTCTCCTGCGTGAGGACACAAATGTATAATCCATGCCTGCTTTTGATCAATAAAATTAATCTCTATGTAATAATCACTTGACTTTGAATATGAAAAAATATGAAAAAAGGCATTGGGTATGCTAAAAAAAAGAAAAAGAACAAAAATTACAATCAATACCTTATGAAATGTTCCTGATTATAATTTTGTATGATTTCTGATATTTGAAAAATGTTCTTATTTGTTGTATGGTTAAATTTGTTGCACGTTCCAATCTCTATGTAATAATCACTTGACTTTGAATATGGAAAAATATGAAAAAAAGGCATTGGGTATGCTAAAAAAAAGAAAAAGAACAAAAATTACATTTAATACGTTATGAAATGTTCCTGATTATAATTTTGTATGATTTATGATATTTGAAAAATGTTCTTATTTGTTGTATTGTTGAATTTGTGGCACGTTCCAATCTCCATGTAATAATCACTTGACTTTGTATATGAAAAGAAAAATGGAAAAAAAAGGCATTGGGGTACATGCTAAGATATGGCAGACATATCTAAGTATGTATCCCTGACTGATGCTCAAAAACAAGTATTATTCACGATGTTTTTAAGCAATAACACACAGTTATTGATGTTAAAAAACCTAACCCCGAACATGTGCAATTATGTAACGAATTGAATTCGTTACATAATTGCATATGTTCGGGGTTAGATTTTATAACATAAATAATTGTTTCTTCTGTGTTAAAACACGAGAGATAAACATTATTTAATGTTTTATTTTGTTTTTTTCTACAATATCTAACCTATTTCACTCTAACCGCAGTGAAATGCAATTATGTAACGAATTGAATTCGTTACATAATTGCAAACCATCAGGGTTAGATTTAAATACAGTGAAATAAATGTTTATCAACAAGAAAACGACTCTTTAAATGTTTTAATTGCATTTATTTAATATCATCGGGAAATATTAATCATATTTCACTCTAACCGCGAACAATTGCAATTATGTAACGAATTCAAACTTTCGTTACATAATTTCAAATCAATAGGGTTAGGGCTAAATGGTGTACAGTTGACACAGATGTGTGAAATTAAACAAGAAAAGCATTAAACGATACATATTGCGACTATTAAATGTGTATCTAGGCATTATTTCACCTAACCACCATGATTTGCAATTAGGTAACGAATTCAATTTTATCTTATTTTTGAATTCGTTACATAATTGCATATCATCGCGGTTAGAGAGAAGTCAATCGAACGAAGGATAGTAAACATCAGAAAACATTTCAAAAGTCTTATCTTTAACGTATTAAACCAAAATTACCAAGTTAATCGTGCTCAGAAAGGTACAACTTAACATGATCAAAGTAAGACAAAATAACTTTTGTTACATAATTGCAAATCATGGTGGTTAGGTGCAAATAATGCATAGATACACATTTAATAGTTGCAATATGTATCTTTTAATGCTTTTATTGTTTAATTTCGCACATCTGTGTCAAATATACGCCATTTAGCCCTAACCCTATTGATTTGAAATTATGTAACGAAAGTTTGAATTCGTTACATAATTGCATTTGACCGCGGTTAGAGTGAAATAGTCTGAATATCGCAATGAAAACAGAATCAAACATTAAATAAAAGTTATCTGTCGTGTTTAAACATAAAAATAAACGTTTATCAAGGTTGAAAAATCTTTTTTTCTAATCGTCCAAAATCAAAATGACCAAGCCCAAATTAAACCTTAAAACGTGAAATAAAAGACTGAAATAATGGTTCAAAAAGTAAAACTCACTTTCGTTACATGCAAACTTTCGTACAAAATTGCAAGTACGAAATTGCACACTTTCGGTACCAAATTGCAAACTTTCGTTACAAAATTGCAACCTTTCGTACACATCAAAACTTTCGTTACAAAATTGCATCAATACGTTACAAATTCGTTACAAAATTGCATCAATTCGTTGTAAGATGCTAACCAAGTGTTGTTACTTTTCGGGTCGGTCCGAAATCCAAGATGGCCGCCATCTTAAAAAACACATTTTAAACTTCTTCTCAGGTTCCACCAGTGCTGTTGGAGTGAAACTTGCCAGAAATGATCCTGAGATGATCCCCACCAAGTGTTGTTATTTTTTAGATTGGTCTGAAATCAAAGATGGCCGCCATGTCCGCCATCTTGAAAAACACATTTTAAACTTCATCTCAAGTTCCACCAGTGCTGTTGGAGTGAAACTTGCCAGAAATGATCCTGAGATGATCCCCACCAAGTGTTGTTATTTTTTAGATTGGTCTGAAATCCAAGATGGCCGCCATGTCCGCCATCTTGAAAAACACATTTTAAACTTCTTCTCAAGTTCCACCAGTGCGATTGAGCTGAAACTTTCCTGAAATGATCCTGATATGATCCCGACCAAGTGTTGTTACTTTTTGGGTCGGTCCGAAATCCAAGATGGCCGCCATAGCCGCCATCTTGAAAAACACATTTTAAACTTCATCTCAAGTTCCACCAGTGCTGTTGGAGTGAAACTTGCCTGAAATTATCCTGATATGATCCCGACTAAGTGTTGTTATTTTTCGGGTCGGTCCGAAATCCAAGATGGCCGCCATGTCCGCCATCTTGAAAAACACATTTTAAACTTCTCCAGTTCCATTGGTGCCATTGAGCTGGAAATGGGTGAGGATGTCGAGGAAGGCGAGCCAACATAGTGTTGTTATTTTTTTGGCCTCGTAAAAACTTTGACTTGGCAGCAATGGCGCCCATTTTGTAACATGATTGCGCAATCATTGTTTTCCTGAACAACACCTATTTCAAACTTCTCAAATTCCACCGCTGGGATTCAGCTCTAACTTACCAGAAATGATCCTGAGATGGTCCTTACCAAGTGTTGTTATTTATCGGGTCGGTCAGAAATCCAAGATGGCCACCATGGCAGCCATCTTGAAAAACACATTTTAAACTTCTTCTCCAGTTCCACTGGTGCCATTGAGCTGGAAATTGGTGAGGATGTTAAGGAAGGAGGGCCAACAAAGTGTTGTTATTTTTTTGGCCTCATAAAAACTTTGACATGGCAGCAATGGCGGCCATTTTGTAACATGATTGCGCAATCATTGTTTTCCTGAACAACACCTATTTCAACCTTCTACTCAAATTCCACCGGTGGGATTCAGCTCTAACTTACCAGATATTATCCTTAGATGGTCCAGACCAAGTGTTGTTATTTATTGGGTCGGTCAGAAATCCAAGATGGCCACCATGGCCAACAGTGCCACTATATACTTGCTAGAGAGAATACATACTACAATAATATAAGGGTTTTAATTTAGAGTCAGATGACCGTTAAGGCCCCTGGGCCTCTTGTTTAAAGATATTTCTTGTTTATTCTGATGTGTGATTTGTTTTTGTCCAAACATCAAAAACAACAAAATGGGGGTAGGGTGTATCATCAATATTAATAGTTGTATGTTCTTAACCGCTGCCACCATTTATGGAGTGCATCATTCATATGACTGACGTTAAAGTAGCACTCTGGAGGAACATGGTCGAGAAAGAAATGCACCCAGGGGATTTCATCGAATTGACTAATTTGGTTGTAAACCAGTATGGTAACAACTTACAGCTGAGTATTTGGTTTGGTTTATTTTGTTTAACGTCCTATTAACAGCTACGGTCATTTAAGGACGGCCTCCCGTGCGTGCGATATGCATGTGTGTGGTGGGTGCATATGTGTGTTTTGGGAGGCTGCGGTATGTTCGTGTTAAGTCTCCTTGTGATCTCACTGAAGCATACTGCCGAAGACACCCAGCAGCACACCTCACCCGGTCACATTATACTGACAACGGGCAAACCAGTCGTCCCACTCCCAATACACCGAGCGCCAAGCAGGAGTAGCAACTACCATTTTTGAAGACTGTGGTATGTCTTGGCTAGGGGACAGAACCCTAAACCTTCCTCACAGCGGCGAACGCTCAACTAAAGGCCAAAAGTGAGGCATTGTCAAGGGAGACATTAGGAAGAATTTGGTTTGGTTTGGTTTATTTTGTTTAACGTCCTATTAACAGCTAAGGTCATTTAAGGACGGCCTCCCGTGCGTGCGACATGAATGCGTGTGATGAGTGCGTATGTGTGTTTTGGGAGGCTGCGGTATGTTCGTGTTAAGTCTCCTTGTGATAGGCCGGAGCTTTTGCCGATTTATAGTGCTACCTCACTGAAGCATACTGCCGAAGACACCCAGCAGCACACCCCACCCGGTCACATTATACTGACAACGGGCGAACCAGTCGTCCCACTCCTTGTATGCTGAACGCTAAGCAGGAGTAGAAACTACCATTTTTAAAGACTTTGGTATGTGTCGGCTAGGGGACAGAACCCAAAGCCTTCCTCACAGCAGCGAACGCTCAACTAAAGGCCAAAAGTGAGGCATTGTCAAGGGAGACATTAGGAAGAAGAAAGTTGTTCAGAAAGAAGAGAAAAGATAAGATCCCAAATTTAGTCGCCTCTTACGATCATGCAATGGGGGCAGCAGGTACAATTCTTACGCCCTACCTGCAGGGCAGCATTAGGAAGAAGAAAGTTGCTTAGAAAGAAGAGAACAGATAAGATCCCAAATTTAGTCGCATGCAATGGGGGCAGCAGGTACAATTCTTACGCCCTACCTGCAGGGAAGTATTGATCAGAAATTTCTGAAAGCATCATGAAAAATAATAATAACATATTCAAATTGATGAATTATTTGAACGACAATCCTGATTATTTTTCATTTCAAACAAAAATTTATATTTTTTTCAAAACAGTTATTTGCCCTTGGCCAGGGGCCTTAGGGGCGGGGCCAAAAGGGATCAATTTGGCACTATTGATATTTCAGCAGTAACATCCCTAGGCGGTTAGGATTCAATTTTATACAAATGATGGGGCTGACTCAACCGGGGCCTGAGGGGCTGGCCAAAAGGGGTGTGTATGGCATTGATATTTCAGCAGTAACATCCCTAGGTGGTTGGGATTCAAATTTATACAAATTAAATGGCCGACCCCCCAGGGACTTGCAGGTAGGGCGTAAGAATTGTACCTGCTGCCCCGATTGCATGATCGTAAGAGGCGACTAAACTTGGGATCTTATCTTTTCTCTTCTTTCTTAACAACTTTCTTCCTCCTAATGTCTCTCTTGACAATGCCTCACTTTTTGGCCTTTAGTTGAGCGTTCGCCCCTGTGAGGAAGGCTTTGGCTTCTGTCCCCTGGCCGAGACATACCAGAGTCTTTTAACATGGTAGTTACTGCTCCTGCTTAGCGCTCAGCAAATTAGGAGTGGGACGACTGGTTCGCCCGTTGTCAGTATAATGTGACCGGGTTGGGTGTGCTGCTGGGTGTCTTCGGCAGTATGCTTCAGTGAGGTAGCACTCTAAATCGGCAAAAGATCCGGCCTATCACAAGGAGACTTAACACAAACATAACGCAGCCTCCCAAAACACACATACGCACTCATCACACGCATACATGTCGCACGCACGGGAGGCCGTCCTTAAATGACCTTAGCTGTTAATAGGACGTTAAACAAAATAAACCAAACCAAACCAAACCCCAGGGACTTAAGGGGCGGGGCGAAAAGGGGTCCACTTGGCAATATTGATATAAACGACTTCTTCTCTGGACCTAAGGAATGTATGACATTGATAACTTTTTTGACACCAAAACTCACTTTAAAGTTTTTGGAGTAAGTTTTTGGAAAGCTTGTAAGTCCAAAAGTATACACCTCGTGCCCTTCTAAATTGGTCTATATATTCAATAGAGGTCTAGGAGTGATGTTATGGAAAACTCACTTTAACGATTTTGGGGGTTAGTTTTGAAAAGCTTGTAAGTCCACACCCTTCTTATTTGGTTTATACATCCATTAGAGGTCTAGGAGCAATATTATGTGACTTACAATTTCAAAATGACATGCTTATACATACATAAAAAATGAATGCATAGTGTGATTGCTGCCGCCGGTGAGCCTTCGCAATCATTGATTGCACTTGTGAAAAAATTGGTAGGAAACCTTCCCAAATATCAAGATTCTGACATACCTGGTAAGGGCTAGGTAAACCAAAATGTATCCTCTATAAGAATTTCTGCTGTTTTTTTTCCAGTAAAACATTTCAAATTACAAAAATTAGTCTATTATAATTAGATAAATATCCATGTACATGTAACAGGGTACAATGATCTGTGGAAACATTGTGATGTACATTATGACTATTGGGTCAGATTGACATACATGGGCAATGCCTGCCTATGCTCACTCAATGCAAACCATTAGTATGTTTCATTATTATTTATTAACAAGTGAATGCTTATTTGCTGAAGAATATATATTAATTTAGCTACTTTTGTGTATGAAATTTGTGTTGATTTTTTGGTTTGGTTTGGTTTATTTTGTTTAACGTCCTATTAACAGCTAAGGTCATGATAAACTATTTTCGTAAACACCGACTTCAAATAAATGTACAAAAAAAAAGATCCACGTTTAATGTCCATGATGAATGGTATGAGCCAGTGGATGGTTTTTTGGTTTAGATTAACCATGGAACTGCGTTTGTATGCAGAAAGTGTACAGAATCTACACCAGTAGAGGTAAGTTATGAGCAATTTATACTTGGCATACGTTTTTGCATCTCTTTACTTAATCTATAAGATGATACTTTTACAAACTATTTAACAATTTCATACCATTCAATCAATATGCTTTAATGAAATTAGAATAAGTAACTAGATACCTTAGTGAAAAAACAAAAGCTCCCTAAAATAAATTCAATGTTTAATTAACTAAATTGTATTTACCTCCAATTTAATTTTCGTCAACTCCGCAAAGAAAGTCGCTGAAAGCAAAGCATAAGTTTCTGCCTAATAGGTCACCTGAGCAGAGCTCATGGTGACCGATTGCAATTCTTTTGTCCGTCCGTCGTGCGATGTTAACTTTTCACATTTTCCTGCTAATCTATCAACATTTTATATAGGCATATACATTTGAAAGTTGTCGAGAAAACTGCAAAGTTTTAATGTCATAGGGTCAAAGGTCAACGGCACTTAGAAGTACTAGAATGGTTAAGTATATTTTACTCAGGTGACTGTTAAGGCCCTCGGGCCTCTTGTTATGTGATGGCGGTTTGGCTATAATTTTAAGGTTCCTCTGAATTTTGTGGGTGCCTTGGAATGTGCATCGGAGTTCTTCCGATTGTTCGTTCCAGGGACAAAGCTTGCTCTCTACTCACATAAACGGTATGGAACAATGCGTGATGCTGGCATTAGAACAAGCTGTTCGATGCAAGTTCGCTGGCTGAGTGAGGTAGAAATCAAATTGTTATAATTACCATCAGGTTTATGCCCTTTCTATATTCAAAGTGATTTTTTTTAATATATGGAAATTCTTATATTATACAATGAATTATATGCTCTCATGAACCAGCTGGCATCAGATTGGTCACACATAAAACATCTGTTTTTGAATAACTTAAAAAACGTTGGGCTGATTTAAACCAAACTTGACAGGAAGCATCACTATAATAGGAAGCTGCTTCAAGTTTGCACATATTATTTTATTTTTGAAACCCCCTTTGCCATTTTCAGACAAAAAAGTGCAAAACATTACCGTTGCTCAAACCTTTTCAGGCTTGCTCAAACCAATCAGAAAAAATAATAAGTTCTAAATAATAATAATTTATAACATTTTAGGAATATATGGAAGTTGAAGATGAAAATGATGATGCAAAGATAGAAAATGGTGACGCAGAGAAAGAAAATGATGATGCAGAGATAGAAAATGATGCCGCCGAGATAGAAAACGACGACGCAGAGGTAATGTAGAAAATCTCTACTCAGAGATTGATTGTTATGTGTTAATCATATTATGAAACACAATTAAGATTTGATGTTCTGGAGATAAGATGACACTATAGCCACAGGCAAATGATTAGTATACTCATAATTTGCATGTAAGTTCTTTTAAGTTTTAATATTGATGCTGTGAAATCTTTTTGAAAAAAAAAACTTATTTCCCCCCTTTGTTTCACCCCATAATGTCATGTCGGAATGTTCTGCAATTTAACATGTGTGATTATTGGTATCATATGGAAATGAACATGTCGTAAAAGAAGAGGTTGCTTTAAATATCACACTAGTTCTGTCCCTTTGTTGCCAAAAAAGGACATTACATAAAAGATACAATAACTTTAATTATAAGGAAAGTGTCCTCTACAGGAGACTGTCTTTATATAGGTGTTCTTTAATAAGAGTTTAACTGTTTATAAGAAGGTATTTCGCTAGGTGCCGATATAAAAGTAATTTTGCTCAACGTTATAACAAAGTGCACTCTTATTTTATTCAGTCTGAGAACATTGAAGAAAATAAGGGAAGACCTCTTGAATTGATCTCTGCCTTACCCACAATGGTTAGTTATTTTAGCACACCTAAGAAAAGAGTTACATGGTAATAGTTTTTTGGTAAAAGTAAGGTAGAGGATTGTCATTTATTTAAAATCCGTATTAGTGTGTTAATACTTGGCATGGAGGTTCTTTAGGGGTCCAATATTGGTGTAGTGGAGTAACTGTAAAAAAGTTGTGCCCACCATGAAGTGTTTTTGGCGACCTTGACTTTTGACCTTGATCTCTGGGACATTGCGTTAGTTTCTGCCTTAAGGTCAGTTTTGGCTCAAGTAGGCCTTAATAGGCCTTTGTTCATGAAACTTCATATGCTCTATACGCTTATACATCTAGGTGAGTAATGTTGGTTACAGTGGGTTTAGATGAGCTTGACCTTTGACATTTACCTCTTGGACAAAGGTTAGTTAGTTTCTGCATTTAGGTCAGTTCTAGCCTATGGTCATGAGACTAGGCCTATAGTCGTGTGATGTCACATGCTCGTATGTCTCAATGAGTAGTATTGGTTACATTGGGATTCAATGACATTGACCTTTGAACATGACCTCTAGAACTTTGGTTTGGAAGAGTTTGTGCCTTAGATTATGTTTGGCAGTGGGGCACAATTCTAGTTTTTCCAACTTTTGGAGTTGCTTTTTCTGGACACGTCCAATGTTATTAGGGAACAACCAACCAATTGAAAAAATATATTTTTGAAACAGCCCCTGTGTATAGAACGTTGAGCCAAGGATAAAATGTCTGGCAGCCACTGATTGGCCAGTATGTTATGAAGTGAGAACATAGATATGTAGCCTGATAGGTAACTATCAATAAGAAATGTTGATATAAATTTCGTAAGTCCGATTGGTTTTTTTCCCAAAAGTTCACGTAATAATGGTAAACAGTAAACATTTAAGAATTTTTGCGAATTTTTACTGCGAAATTCACCTCTTTTCAAAATGGCTACCCTGGAGAAAATTTGAGCTGAAGGACCCAATTTTTTTTTTTTGATTAGGTGTTATATCAGACCCTAAACTTTTGTTATAAACCATAATCGTCATATTCAATTCAAGAATTTGAATGAAATAATCCAAAACGTTAACACTAAAGTCTATGGGAAAACAATTGGTTGGTTGGTCTCTATTAAGCTTTTGCTGCAAGTAATGTAGAGGCTTGTCATTAATTGGACAATGATCGCTGCATTAGCTGTTAATAGGACGTTAAACAAAATAAACCAAACCAAATCACTGCATAAAGGTAGTAAAACTTCAGTATTCTGTATCATATTCAAGTTATTAACATAAAACAAGAGGCCCAGGGGCCTTAACGGTCATCCGACTCTAAATTAAAACCCTTATATTATTGTAGTATGCATTCTCTGTAGCAAGTATATAGTGGCACTGTTGGCCATGGTGGCCATCTTGGATTTCTGACCGACCCAATAAATAATTACACTTGGTCTGGACCATCTAAGGATAATTTCTGGTAAGTAAGAGCTGAATCCCACCGGTGGAATTTGAGAAGAAGTTTGAAATAGGTGTTGTTCATGAAAACCATGATTGCGCAATCATGTTACAAAATGGCCGTCATTGCTGCCATGTCAAAGTTTTTACGAGGCCGAAAAAAACAACAACACTTAGTTTGCCCTCCTTCCTTAACATTCTCACAAATTTCCAGCTCAATGACACCAGTGGAACTGGAGAATAAGTTTAAAATGTGTTTTTTTAAGATTGCGGATATGGCGGCAATCTTGGATTTCAGACCAATCTAAAAAATAACAACACTTGGTCGGGATCATCTCAGGAACAATTCAGGCAAGTTTCAGCCCAACAGCACTGGTGGAACTTGAGAAGAAGTTTAAAATGTGTTTTTCAAGATGGCGGCTATGGCGGCCATCTTGGATTTCGGACCGACCCGAAAAATAACAACACTTGGTCGCAATCATATCAGGATCATTTCAGGCAAGTTTCAGCTCAATAGCACTGTTGGAACTTGAGAAGAATTTTAAAATGTATATTTCAAGATGGCGGCTATGGCGGCCATCTTGGATTTTGAGCCGACCTGAAAAATAACAACACTAGGTCAGGATCATCTCAGGATCATTTCTGGCAAGTTTCAGCCCAACAGCACTGGTGGAACTTGAGAAGAAGTTTAAAATGTGTTTTTCAAGATGGCGGTTATGGCGGCCATCTTAGATTTGGACCGACCTGAAAAATAACAACACTTGGTCAGGATCATCTCAGGATCATTTCTGGCAAGTTTCAGCCCAACAGCACTGGTGGAACTTGAGAAGAAGTTTAAAATGTGTTTTTCAAGATGGCGGCCATCTTAGATTTGGACCGACCCAAAAAATAACAACACTTGGTCGGGATCATCTCAGGATCATTTCTGGCAAGTTTCAGCTCAATAGCACTGTTGGAACTTGAGAAGAAGTTTAAAATGTGTTTTTCAAGATGGCGGCTATGGCGGCCATCTTGGAATTCGGAACGACCCGAAAAATAACAACACTTGGTCGGGATCATCTCAGGATCATTTCTGGCAAGTTTCAGCCCAACAGCACTGGTGGAACTTGAGAAGAAGTTTAAAATGTGTTTTTCAAGATGGCGGCTATGGCGGCCATCTTGGATTTCGGACCGACCGAAAAAATAACAACACTTGATCGGGATCATCTCAGGATCATTTCTGCCAAGTTTCAGCCCGAGGCATCCCCCGGTCTCCGATCTGTCATTGTGACTAGATATCTATCGGTTAGATTTGTACGTATCTTTGTGTGATATCCTTAGCGTTTCTTCGGCATTATATATCTGGGATTTAATTATCCATGCGGAGAGACAATGTACAGGTAAGCTTGTCATGCTTCAGTGATTCTATTTTATATGTCTTGGATATTATTCTTATACAGTAGGCTAGGCCTATATATAACGTTAATACAGTAATAAATTATGGTCATAAGTTGTTTATTTATTTATTGGCGTGAACTTTCAACTTTCAAGATATTTTTTTGAAATTATAATAATGCGATTGTCAACTTTATAAGAGTATTTCCAGAAGTTAATTGAGGTTCATATGATTTAATGTTTTTCTCGAACATTATATTTGTTCCGGCTACTAAACGTAGCTTTTTCCGGAATTATAATGCGACTATTGTATCTTGGTCAGTCAGACGCTTCACAGAGTCATTGTGCCGTTTGACACAAGCATTCGAATGACCAAGACCTTTTTCAGATTAATCTGTCACTTCCGGTTTTTAGAACACAGCAGTAGAAGTACACTGTAGTTTCGTCTCTGAATGTTGTTTTTTTTTCTTGAGTGCGTTAGTGTAACAGTAGTCTATGACTGAGACTTCACACTTTATATCTTATGCTTCTGTTTTATGTATGTATGTTTCATGTTATGATGTTTTCAATGATTTTTTATTCTCTCTTTCTCTCTCTGTTTCTTCTGATTTTCTCTCGACTTTGTGGGAAGGTAGGCTCGCATGACTACATGTATACTCTGTTCCTATGGCTGATGCAGGTGTGACATTTGTTTCGGCCAATTGTCAAGGGCTATCCGATAAACTTAAACGTAGAGATGTGTTCACTTATCTCAGGGAAAATAAATATAGTATCTACTGTCTACAAGATACCCACTTTACACAAGAAAATGAAGAATTAATTAGGAACGAATGGGGTTATGATTGCTATTTTAATTCTTTTAGGTCAAATGCGAGAGGTGTTGCTATACTTTTAAACAATAATTTCGAGTTTAAAGTTTATAGAGAAAGAAAGATTCTACTGGTAATTTCTTAGCTCTAGACATTGATATAGAAGGTTTGCGCATTACGTTGATAAATGTATATGGTCCCAATATGGATAAGCCAGATTTTTATAATAAAGTTTCTGAAGCTGTTGATTACTTTAACAATTCAAATATTGTTTTATGTGGTGATTTTAATCTTGTATTAAAACCCGAGCTTGATTATTGTCAAAACTACAAAAACTTAAATAATGCCCAGGCCAGAAACAAGGTTTTAGAAATTATAGATAATTATAATCTAGTAGATATTTTTAGAGAACAGCATGAGGAAAAAAGACGGTACACATGGAGAAAAAGTAATCCTATTAGACAAGCTCGTCTCGACTTCTTTCTTATATCAGAGAATCTACTATCTAGCATAAATTTCTCGGGAATAGACCCTGGCTACCGTTCAGATCATTCCATACCTAAAATAATTATGAAAGTTAATGAATTCAAAAAAGGTAGAGGGTTATGGAAATTGAATAATTCATTATTACATGATATTAATTATCTTAATCTTATAAATAACTGTATTGATAGTGTTAAGAAACAGTACTGTGTCCCAGTATACAACTATGAAAATTTGCATGATATACCTGACCAGGATTTACAACTTACTATAAATGATCAGTTGTTTTTAGAAACCGTGCTAATGGAAATTCGAGGGAGAACTATCTCTTACTCTTCTTATAAGAAGAAACTGCAGAACATTACTGAGACTAATCTTAGGAAAGTTATAGAGGAGTTAGAATCTGCAGATAGTGTGAATATAGAAGAACTGAATATGAAGAAAAAGGAATTAGAAGTCATAAGAGCACAGAAGGTGAAAGGTAGTATGATTCGATCTAGAGTTAGGTGGGTTGAGGAAGGGGAAAAGCCAACAAGTTATTTTTTCAGTCTAGAAAGCAGAAATTTTACATCAAAAATTATAACCAAGTTACAAAAAGACAATGGTAAAATTTTGACAAAACAGGAAGATATATTGGAGGAAGTAAGTAATTTTTATAGAAAACTTTATGATTCTACTGATATACAAGAGGAGATTAATTTGAACCAGTTTCTTTACGATTGTGATGTTCCAAAATTATCCTATCATGACTCACATAATTTAGAAGGGGAAATAACTCTGGAAGAGGCCAGTAAAACCTTAAGGCATATGAAAAATAATAAAAGTCCGGGATCTGATGGTTTCACAACTGAATTTTTTAAATGTTTTTGGAGACAATTAGGAGTTTTTGTTGTTAGATCTGTTCATTATGGTTATCAAAGGGGGGAACTATCAATTACTCAAAGACAAGGGGTTATTACTTGTATTCCTAAAGCAGATAAAGCGAGACATTTTATAAACAAGAGGCCCATGGGGCCTGTATCGCTCACCTGGTTGGATTTGACCAAATGTCAAAATAATGTTCATGTTCAATTCCTTTTGTTTGTTAACCTCAAACAATGCTATTTATGGTTATAGCGTGGGGATCCCAACTGCTTTAAAGAAATAATGAAGTCCAGACTCTCTGTGTTTACAACATGCATTTATAACTTTATGACTAGTAGCGATTTTAAGGAATTACCTCTATTTCCCCATTAGGCGCCGCCCCTTTGGCCTCTTGGGGGTCAGAGTAACCATTTATGCAAAATCTGTTCCCCTTCCCCAAAGAATGTTTCTTACTAAATTGGGTTCAAATCCATTCATAAATTTATAACTAGTAGCGATTTAAAGGAATTACCTCTATTTCCCATATGGGGCCCCGCCTCTTTGGCCCCTTGGGGGTCAGAGTCACCATTTATGCAAAATCTGTTCCCCTTCCCCCATTGATGTTTTTGACCAAATTTGGTTCAAATCCATTCATAACTTTATAACTAGTAGCGATTTAAAGATATTACCTCTGTTTCCCCATTAGGCCCCGACCCTTTGGTCCTTTGGGGGTCAGAGTAACCATTTATGCAAAATCTGTTCCCCTTCACATAAGAATGTTTCTGACCAAATTGGGTTCAAATCCATTCATACCTTTATGACTAGTAGCGATTTGAAGGAATTACCTCTATTTCCCCATTAGGCCCCGCCCCTTTGGCCCCTTAGGGGTCAGGGTCACCATTTATGCAAAATCTGTTCCCCTTCCCCAAAGGATGTTTTTTACTAAATTGGGTTCAAATCCATTCATAACTTTATGACAAGTAGCGATGTGAAGGAATTACCTCTATTTCCCCATTAGGCCCTGCCCCTTTGGCCCCTTGGGGGTCAGTCACCATTTATGCAAAATCTATTGCCCTTCTCCAAAGGATGTTTCTGACCAAATTGGGTTCAAATCCATTCATAACTTTATGACTAGTAGCGATTTAAAGGAATTGCCTCAATTTCCCCTATTGGGCCCCGCCCCTCAGGCCCCTTAGGGGTCAGAGTCACCATTTATGCAAAATCTGTTCCCCTTCCCGCAAGAATGTTTCTTACCAAATTGGGTTCAAATCCATTCATAACTTTATGACTAGTAGCGATTTGAAGGAATTACCTCTATTTCCCCATTAGGCCCCGCCCCTTTAGCCCCTTGGGGGTCAGAGTAACCATTTATGCAAAATCTGTTCCCCTTCCCTGAAGGATGTTTCTGACCAAATTTGGTTCAAATCCATTCATAACTTTATGACTAGTAGCGATTTGAAGGAATTACCTCTATTTCCCCTAATGGGCCCGCCCCTTTGGCCCCTCGGGGGTCAGAGTAACCATTTATGCAAAATCTGTTCCCCATCCCCAAAGGATGTTTCTGACCAAATCGGGTTCAAATCCATTCATAACTTCATGACTAGTAGCGATTTGAAGGAATTACCTCTATTTCCCCCATTAGGCCCCGCCCCTTTGGCCCCTTGGGGGTCAGAGTCACCATTTATGCAAAATCTGTTCCCCTTCCCCAAAGGATGTTTCTGACCAAATTGGGTTCAAATCCATTCATAACTTTATGACTAGTAGCGATTTAAAGGAATTGCCTCAATTTCCCCTATTGGGCCCCGCCCCTCAGGCCCCTTGGGGGTCAGAGTCACCATTTATGCAAAATCTGATCCCCTTCTGCCAAGGATGTTTCTGACCAAATTTGGTCAAAATCCAATAAGAACTTTTTGACTAGTAGCGATTTGAAGCAAATGTTGACGGACGGACGACGGACGCTGCACCATGGCATAAGCTCACCGGACCTTCGGTCCAGGTGAGCTTAAAATTGGAGGCCAATTTCTCTACTGAATATTGTTTATAAAATTGCATCAGGGACTATAGCTTTTAGGATCAGAAGTGTTTTAGATAAGATAATAGATAGGGATCAAACAGGTTTTCTTTCAGGGAGGTATATAGGGGTTAATACAAGATTGATCTATGATATAATGCAATATACTGAGGAAAATGATATTTCGGGGATGTTATTAATGTTAGATTTTGAAAAGGCTTTTGACTCTGTGTCTTGGGATTTTATTGATAAAGTTTTGACTTTTTTTGGTTTTGGTGTTGGTATTTCGACTTGGGTCAAAGCTTTACATAGAAATGCATATTCAGTAATTAATCAGGGAGGAAATTTATCGTCTTCTCTGAATATCAAGCGGGGCTGCCGTCAAGGGGATCCAATCGCCCCATATTTGTTTATATTATGTGCTGAAGTTTTGGCAGTCAGGTTAAGAAATAATGATAATATTAATGGTATAGATATTGACAATTGTCCAGTATTAGTTTCCCAGTATGCTGACGACACATCACTTATTTTAGATGGATCACAAAATTCTTTGTCTGAGGCAATTAAAGAACTGAGTGAATATGCAAAAATTTCAGGCTTAAAAATTAATGTTGATAAAACTCAGGTAATTTGGATTGGGCATAAAAAATATTCACAAGATTCCTTTTTACCAGAACTAAATTTGCAGTGGGGTAGGAACAAATTTACACTTTTAGGTATTGAATTTAGTGTTGATTTACATGAGATTCCAAAACTCAATTTTGACAAAAAATTAATTAAGCTAAAATCATTAATAAAAACTTGGAGTAGAAGATCTATAACTCCTATTGGTAGAATTCACATAATTAAATCACTGCTTGTTTCACAATTAAATCACCTTTTTATCTCGCTCCCAAATCCAAATGAAAATTTTCTTAAAAAACTGAATTCTATTCTTTTTAATTATCTATGGAATGGTGGGCCAGACAAAATTAAAAGAGATGTAGTAGTGCAAGATTATGCAAATGGAGGCCTTAAGATGATTAATATAGATTCTTTTATTTGTTCGTTAAAATTAAATTGGATCAAGAGATTGTTCCAAACTACAGAAAAATGGCAGTCAATCTTGAAGACTCATATTGATATTGATTTGCTAGCACACTGTGGTAATGAATATATACATACATGCATGAATATTTGTAAGAATCAGTTTTGGAAAGATGTTTTTAAATCATGGTATAAATATAATTTATGTCAAGAACATTTGGAAAATAATGAGTCAATCCTAGAAATACCTCTTTGGTATAACAAAAAAATATGTGTTGGAGGAAAACCGATATTGTATAAAAATTGGTTTAAAAAAGGTGTAGTTAATATATACCATGTTTTAAAAGACACTTCCACTGGATCGTTCTATTCTCTTAATGAATTCTCACTCAAATATCAGATTGAGACAAATTTTTTACAGTACTATGGCTTCACATCTGCAATAAAAAGGTTAATATCTAGTTTTGATTTAAGTTTATATAACTTAGCCTGTCCTTTTATACCACTAATTCTAAAACCGTTTTTTGAGCACACCAGACTCAGTGGCTCAAAATGTTTTTATAATAAGCTTATTAAAAATAACATAATGCCATCTGGTAGAAGGAAGTGGGATTTAATTTTTGAAGATTTAAATGATACTGATTGGAAAAACTATTTTAAAATTCCGTTTTTAGTGACAAAAAATACAAAGCTTCAGTGGTTCCAGTTCCGAGTGGTACACCATTTTTTTAACAATAAATACATTCTTGTGTAAAGTGGGTGTGGTAAACTCTCCTGTTTGTGTCTTGTGTAATTCTGAAAGAGAAACTGTTATACATATTTTATGGGAATGCATTGAAGTTCAGACACTATTACAAAGTTTTGAAACGCTACTGCAGGCGTTATTAATCCCCTTTTCTGTGAACAAAAAATCCTTTCTCTTTGGACTAATTACTAATAATTATCCACCTATAAATAGAGTTGACAATGAAATAATAATTATTATAAAACAGTACATTTACAGAATGAGGTGCTTCCATAATTCATTACATATAGACTCATTAATTAATACCATTAAGGATCACTTCAGAGTTCAAAAATATATTGCTACTGGTAAAGGTGTATCAGCCAAGGAAAGGTTTGATTTAGAGTGAAGTGGCAAAAATTAATAAATTTGTCTTAAGAATTTTTTTTTTTTTTTTTTTTTCCACCATATATATTTTTAATTCTACCAATTTGTTCTTGTAATGTCTCTGTAGTACAGTTGTAGTTGTTACAGTATATATATAAAAGTCAACCTTGACATGGTCAAACAACTCTCCTAGCCTACCTCCCACCCTATTTCTCCATCTGTTTCTGTTGCATATTTGTTCTTTTTCTCAACAATTTTTTTTTTCCTTTTTGACTAAGTCTTCACTATCTTTACTTTTTTTCTGTGTCTGTCTGTCAGTCTGTCTAGTATTGTATGTATGTGTGTGTATGTATGTAAGTATGTGCAATGTATGTGCTTATGTATGCTTATGTATGTGGGTATGTATGTATTGTATTGTATGTATGTATGTACTCTATGTATGTATGTATATATGTATGTATGTATGTATGTATTGTATGTATGTTTGTATTGTATGTATTGTATTATGTATGTATGGATGGATGGATGGATGGAATTTGGATTATTGTGATATCTTTTTGACATTTATGTCTTTAAGTAATATCTTTATTAGTTTATCAATTTCAGTATATTAGTATATATAATACATGTACATCTTGTATATGTGTATGTGTGTGGTGTGGTGCATGTGTGTATGTGTGTATGTTTTGTTCGTGGCATGCATGGATAATAAAAAAAATGAATTAAATTATGTAATTTGTACCTGTATACATATATATTTTGATGAATAAAATGTAAGTTACAAAAAAAAAAGTTTCAGCTCAATAGCACTGGTGGAACTTGAGAAGAAGTTTAAAATGTGTTTTACAAGATGGCGGCTATGGCGGCCATCTAGGATTTCGGACCGACCCAAAAATAACAACACTTGGTCGGGATCATCTCAGGATCATTTCTGGCAAGTTTCAGCCCAGCAGCACTGGTGGAACTTGAGAATAAGTTTAAAATGTGTTTTTAAAAATGGCGGCTATGGCGGCCATCTTGGATTTCAGACTGACCCGAAAAATAACAACACTTGGTCAGGACCATCTCAGGATCATTTCAGGCAAGTTTCAGCTTAATCCCACTGGCGGAACTTGAGAAGAAGATTGAAATGTGAAAAGTTTACGCACGGCGCACGACGACGGACGAAGTATGATGACTATAGGTCATCCTGACCCTTTGGGTCAGATGACCTAAAAATATCAATACATGTTGAGGATGTACTAGTAATTTTGGTTGGTGATTGATCAACATTATCAAGTTGATATTTAGTAAGAATTCTAGAGATATACGAGTTTGGTAGTATGTTAAGCATGTCTTGATTAATGTCGCCGCTTATTATTAAATTGGTGTTTGTATTGGTTAGGTTGTCTAATATAATAGATTATCAAATTTCTGCTAATATTCCACTAAAGTGTCAGAAGATCTGTAAATACAGCAGAGTAGTATATATTTATTGTTTGTTTTGATTTCTATAACTATATTTTCAATCTCATTAGATTCTAAGTTTGGCATTCTCTTGGTTAAAATATTATTTTTGTATAGATAATAACCCCGCCACCTGGTCTACCTTATTCACATGAGGATACTGTCTACCAAAGTCCGACTTTGTAAATTACGATGTCATATGTGCGGTGAAGTCTGCAAGACTGAAACTGAAATTCATAACATCAACATGAAGCGGGTCGGTTTCCACATTTTTTCCATGTTCCATTTGCAGAGAAGTTCGCTGTGTTTGGGATGCTGGTGGCAATCATTTCAGGAAGTTCGACTCGACTCTTTTGACGACTCCTCGACTGATGCTGGTATCGGATACAATCATGCATTCATTTATCCTTGGCAAAATATATGCATTTCATTGCCGATTTCCGTTTCTATACCGTTAACCACGCACATGTCGTAAAGTTTAAAAAAAACAACGTCGAATTCGTAAAACATACTGATTTTCATTAGATAATTTTCCGATATGCATGCTTAAAAGGTAGAAATTGTTACAATATTGTTAATTTATTTTCAGTTTTTCAATTCTTGACTTCAAGCATCAGAGCCATAGCACTGACGACAACTGACACGATTTTTGTTTCATTGGTTGCGCACAACAGATGCGCGGAACGTGTGGCCATCCTAAAAGGTCGCCTTCACAAACTCCATTTTTCTTTCTATGATAAACACATAATTAACTTATTAGTTAGCAGAGGTCTTGTGAGATTGGAATCTATTTATTTACGTTTTTTTTTTAAATTTCATTTCAAATGTATTCAGATTTTAAACAACTTACCATTAGAGTATCGACGGAGCAAATGAATGTTCACCATTCCTCATTCCCACTTTCATGCTTATCTGGTCTATAAGTGCTGTCAACGCACTCACCACACGCATGCAGGTAGGGCGTAAGAATTGTACCTGCTGCCCCCATTGCATGATCTTAAGAGGCGACTAAATTTGGGATCTTATCTTTTCTCTTCTTTCTGAACAACTTTCTTCTTCCTAACGTCTCCCTTGACACTGCCTCACTTTTGACCTTTAGTTGAGCGTTCGCCCCTGTGAGGAAGGCTTTGGGTTCTGTCCCCTGGCCGAGACATACCAGAGTCTTTAAAAATGGTAGTTACTGCTCCTGCTTAGCGCTCAGTATACACGGAGTGGGACGACTGGTTCGCCCGTTGTCAGTATAATGTGACCGGGTGGGGTGTGCTCCTGGGTGTCTTCGGCAGTATGCTTCAGTGAGGTAGCACTATAAATCGGCAAAAGTTCCGGCCTATCACAAGGAGACAACACGAACATCTTTAAAAATGGTAGTTGCTGCTCCTGCTTAGCGCTCAGTATACACGGAGTGGGACGACTGGTTCGCCCGTTGTCAGTATAATGTGACCGGGTGGGGTGTGCTCCTGGGTGTCTTCGGCAGTATGCTTCAGTGAGGTAGCACTATAAATCGGCAAAAGTTCCGGCCTATCACAAGGAGACAACACGAACATACGCACTGAACACACGCATGCATGTCGCACGCACGGGAGGCCGTCCTTAAATGACCTTAGCTGTTAATAGGACGTTAAACAAATTAAACCAAACCAAACCAAAAGCTACCTCACTGAAGCGTGGGACGACTGGTTCGGCCGTTGTCAGTATAATGTGACCGGGTGCTGCTAGGTGTCTTAGGCAGTATGCTTCAGTGAGGTAGCACTATAAATCGGCAAAAGTTCCGGCCTATCACCAGTAAACCAATTAATACGAACATACCGCAGCCCCTCAAAACACACGAACGCACTCGACACACACATGCATGTCGCACGCACGGGAGACCGTCCTTAAATGATCTACGCTGTTAATAGGACGTAAAAACAAGAGGCCCAAAGGGCCTTAACGGTCACCTGAGATTTGAAATATTCCGGCCAACTAAATTGACCCTTTTTGGCCCCACCCATCAGTCCTAATGGGGTCAGTCTATGAAGAGTATTTGATTCTAACATATAGTAGATAAGAAGATTTTTGAAATTTTAGTCAATTTGACCCTTTTTGGCCCCGCCCACCAGCCCCTGGGAGTCAACCAGGGCCAACATGTACATAACATCAAACTGTAATCCCATGCTGATAATTTGAACCAAGTTAGAATGAATTCCAATACAAATCCAACAAATAATAGTCAAAAATGTGATTTCCCTATATAAACTACAGTAAAGTTTACCCCCTCCCCAGGGGCAAACGTGAGACCCCAGGGGTCACGATTTCACAATTTTGGTAAAGCACCTTAAGACCCTTCCATCTATGAAGAGTATTTGATTCTACCATATATCTGAGAGTAGGGAAGAAGATTTTTGAAATTTTAGTCAATTTGACCCTTTTTGGCCCCACCCACCAGCCCCTGGGAGTCAACTAGGGCCAACATGTACATACCATCAAAGTGTCATCCCATGCTGAAAATTTGATACAAGTTAGAATGAATTCCAATACAATCCAACAAATAAGTCAAAAATGTGATTTCCCTATATAAACTATAGTAAAGTTTACCCCCTCCCCAGGGGCAAACGTGAGACCCCAGGGTCATGAAATTCACAATTTTGGTAAAGCACCTGAAGAGCCTTCCATCTATGAAGAGTATTTGATTCTAACATATCTGAGAGTAGAGAAGAAGATTTTTGAAATTTCAGTCAATTTGACCCTTTTTGGCCCCGCCCACCAGCCCCTGGGAGTCAACCAGGGCCAACATGTACATAACATCAAACTGTAATCCCATGCTGATAATTTGAACCAAGTTAGAACGAATTCCAATACAAATCCAACAAATAATAGTCAAAAATGTGATTTCCCTATATAAACTATAGTAAAGTTTACCCCCTCCCCAGGGGCAAACGTGAGACCCCAGGGTCATGCAATTCACAATTTTGGTAAAGCACCACAAGACCCTTTCATCTATAAAGAGCGTTTGACTCCACCATATCTGAGAGTAGAGAAGAAGATTTTTGAAGTTTTAGTCAATTTGACCCCACCCCTCAGGCCCCTGGGGGGTGGGGACCATATAATTCACAATTTTGGTTGACCTTCAGCCATAGAAACTTTCTGCCAAATTTCATTGAATTTTGTTTAGTGGTTTTGGAGAAGTCGAAAATGTAACAAGAGATCCCAGAGGGATCTTGGCGCCCACCATTGAATGATCTTCATAGGTTCCATGTCAGATTGATCTTTTCTCTACTTTTCCCTTCATTTTACTAATCTGTGCAAATTGAGATATCCCTCCAGTACTTTTCAAACAAGGGAATCCTAGCTATATAAGAAATTTGAGATTTAACGATAATGGCTGTTTGTTTGCCAGGTTGTTTTCAGGACAGACTGGTCCAAAAATGCAATACAAGGGACCAAGGGGAACCTACTTATGAAATTTGAGAAAGATCCATTCAGTACTTTGAGAAATAGAGATAACAAACTTCAATTGTCAAAATCCAAGATGGCGGTCTGTCGGCCATTTTGTTTTCCAATTGATCTCAAAATGCAATTAGCATAACGAGGCACCAAGGGGAACCTCCATATGAAATTTGAGAAAGATCCATTCAGTACTTTCTCAGAAATAGCGATAACATACTTCAATTGTCAAAATCCAAGTTGGCTGCCTGTCAGCCATGTTGTTTTCTGATTGGTCTCAAAACGCAATATGCATAACTAGGCACCAAGGGGAACCTTCATATGAAATTTGAGAAAGATCCCTTCAGTACTTTCTCAGAAATAGCGATAACAAACTTCAATTGTCAAAATCCAAGATGGCTGCCTGTCGGCCATTTTGTTTTCCGATTGGTCTCAAAACGCAATATGCATAACTAGGCACCAAGGGGAACCTTCATATGAAATTTGAGAAAGATCCCTTCAGTACTTTCTCAGAAATAGCGATAACAAACTTCAATTGTCAAAATCCAAGATGGCTGCCTGTCGGCCATGTTGTTATCCGATTGGTCTCAAAACGCAATATGCATAACTAGGCACCAAGGGGAACCTTCATATGTAATTTGAGAAAGATCCCTTCAGTACTTTCTCAGAAATAGTGATAACAAACTTCAATTGTCAAAATCCAAGATGGCTGCCTGTCGGCCATGTTGTTATCTGATTGGTCTCAAAACGCAATATGCATAACTAGGTACCAAGGGGAACCTTCATATGAAATTTGAGAAAGATCCCTTCAGTACTTTCTCAGAAATAGCGATAACAAACTTCAATTGTCAAAATCCAAGATGGCTGCCTGTCGGCCATTTTGTTTTCCGATTGGTCTCAAAACGCAATATGCATAACTAGGCACCAAGGGGAACCTTCATATGAAATTTGAGAAAGATCCCTTCAGTACTTTCTCAGAAATAGCGATAACAAACTTCAATTGTCAAAATCCAAGATGGCTGCCTGTCGGCCATGTTGTTATCCGATTGGTCTCAAAACGCAATATGCATAACTAGGCACCAAGGGGAACCTTCATATGAAATTTGAGAAAGATCCCTTCAGTACTTTCTCAGAAATAGTGATAACAAACTTCAATTGTCAAAATCCAAGATGGCTGCCTGTCGGCCATGTTGTTATCTGATTGGTCTCAAAACGCAATATGCATAACTAGGTACCAAGGGGAACCTTCATATTAAATTTGAGAAAGATCCCTTTAGTACTTTCTCAGAAATAGCGATAACAAACTTCAATTGTCAAAATCCAAGATGGCTGCCTGTCGGCCATGTTGTTATCCGATTGGTCTCAAAATGCAATATGCATAACTAAGCACCAAGGGGAACCTTCATATGAAATTTGAGAAAGATCCCTTCAGTACTTTCTCAGAAATAGCGATAACAAACTTCAATTGTCAAAATCCAAGATGGCTGCCTGTCGGCCATTTTGTTTTCCGATTGGTCTCAAAACGCAATATGCATAACTAGGCACCAAGGGGAACCTACATATGAAATTTGAGAAAGATCCCTTCAGTACTTTCTGAGAAATAGCGATAACAAGAATTGTTTACGGACGGAGGGACGGAGGGACGGACGGACGGACGGACGGACGACGGACCACGGACGCAGGGCGATTTGAACAGCCCACCATCTGATGATGGTGGGCTAAAAAGTTTACGGACGCACGACGGACGACGGACGACGACGGACAAAAGGCGATTAGAATAGGTCACTTGAGACTTTGCTCAGGTGACCTAAAAAACCGGGCGGGGTGTCTTGCTTGGTGTCTTCGGCAGTACGTTAAACAAAATAAACCAAACCAAAACCTGAAAGGCCCTTTGAATGCGTGCATTGGAACTTTTTTAATCTTTTGGGTGGCCATGAAAGGGGTCGTTTGAAATATACGTTATTCTTATGATTAAGACATGCTCTTCATAATGCGTTTTATCCGCCACATATATTTCTCCATACCCCTGTTGATGTCGGTGCTGAGATGTATCCTGTCTAGATGATAATCCCGGGGGTACTTCATGTCCGAGAATCTCACGTGAACGTTTCCGTACCGCTTTTGTAGTAGTTGGTTAACAATCTTTCGATGTCTGTCGACAACTTCTTTCGTTAAACCTGGGACCTTTCTGAAGGTGCCTCTAGTCATTATCTCAGCCATGTAGACTGCGTTCTTTCTATAGTCAACCAAGTCGCAAATACCATTAAAGATCTCTCTTGGGAATGATGTTGGGGTGATGCTGTTACCGCCAAAATGTTACAGTATGTAATCCCACTTTGCGTCTACTGCTTTCTACAGGAGCCTTTCTGGAATGTTGACCATTCTCAGTCCGTCTTTCCCGCAGAATTCTACAGCCAGGGGACAGTAACGTCCGAGTCACAACGTAGCTGCTTCCGAAGATGATGAATTTAGCCATGCCACTGATGATATATCAGGTTTTTTTTTTATATCTGGTATTAATGAAGTTTTCCAGATTATAATCCCGCCCACACCAGTAGTAGTCTTATGAATTGACCTATCGGATATGACTAGGCATGCCCTCCGTTACCTTTGATCCCAAAAACCATATCTAATAGGTATAGCGCTAAGCAGGAGTAGCAACTACCATTTTTAAAGACTCCGTTACCTTTGATCCCAAAAACCATATCTAATAGGTATAGCGCTAAGCAGGAGTAGCAACTACCATTTTTAAAGACTTTGGTAGGTCTCGGCTAGGGGACAGAACCCAAAGCCTTCCTCACAGGGGCGAGCGCTCAACTAAAGGCCAAAAGTGAGGCATTGTCAAGGGAGACATTATGAAAAAGAAAGTTGTTAAGAAAGAAGAGAAAAGATACGATCCCAAATTTTGTCGCCTCTTACGATCATACAATGGAGGCAGCAGGTACAATTCTTACGCCCTACCTGCAGGGCAGACAACCGTCTAAAACAAGTTGCAAATTGGAAACAACATAGCCTGCCTGTTTTAGTTGACAAGGCTTCTCTCTTCTCCAAAATCCTAATTTAGACCTGCGACGTGCTTTGCATGGCACGGAATTTTAGACTAATTTTAAAGTTTCCAAAAATCAGATAAGATTTACGGGTTCTAAAAACACCGTCGAATTTTTTTTTTTTTTTTTTATAAGGTCACTATTGTGACATATTTGTTCATAAATGAATTAATTTTTCAATTACCGGCACGCTTCCTGTTGTAGGAAATAACGGTGCCGCCATTCATTATAAAATTATATTTGAAAAAGAAAACAGATTGCATATGGAAACTGGTCCTTGTAGTTTGATGAACTTTCTATTTCTAGGTCACGTGAGACTCTCTAATGACCTATTCTTATCGCCCTTTGTCCGTCGTCATGCGTCGTTCGTCCGTCAATAGGACGTTAAACAAAATAAACCAAACCGTCCTTAAACAATTCGCATTTTCGACTTCTCGAAAACCGCTCAACCAAATTCAATGTTTGTTTTTGATTTGGTTTATTTTGTTTAACGTCTTATTAACAGCGAAGGTCATTTAAGGCCGCCATTCCGTGCGTGCGAAATGCATGGGTGTGGTGAGTGCGTATGTGTGGGGCTGCGGCATGTTCGTGTTAAGTCTCCTTGTGATAGGCGGGAACTTTTCGGAAAAAAAGAAAAAGTCTTCAGGAAATTTCTTTCGAAAACAAAAATTCCGACGATGACAAATTTGTTCGGGCTTCCACGATTGAGTTTGTCGAACGCTCAAACAAACTTTTGGCAAACGCCAGGCCAGAGAAGAAGGTAAAAATCAGAAAGGACAAAAACGCTGGGGAAAAAAAAATTCAGAAGTGCCATGCAAAACAAGTCTCCAGTCTTTTAAAGTTTTTACTTCATATTCGAGCATTTATTATTGTAGTGTTTATATATGTGTACTAGGACTGGGACGATACACCGATGCATCGATGAATCGCGGTACACTTCAACATGATACAAGTATCGATCCAAAGAAGCAAATTACGATACGGTATCGATCCGCTATATTTTTGTGAAAAACAAAAAGCATTGCTTCATATTATCAATTGAAATCCATTAAACAAAGCTTTTAAAGTAAAATAATTGTAAACAAACACCGAAAGATCGAAAATTCTGAAAGTGAAAGTACTGGCGAGTCTCGTTTCCGGGAATGGGGCACTATGTTAGGAAGCGTTTGATTGGTCGTTTCACGATGACTGTTTCATGGTTAGCCAATCAAATAGTAGATTACAAAACCATTGCTAGACTAAATGTGTTTATGAATGGACGACTGGGATGAGTTAGTTACGCCGCAAGGCACAAAATCGTCCGTGTGGAAGACGTTCGGTCAGCCTGTTCATAAAAACAAAGATGGCAGTGGCATCAGGAAGACTGACAAAACAAAAAAACCATATGCAAGGTATGCAAGGCAGTTCTGAATCTGTGACAATATAGAGCTCCATGTATTACATCATGTATTACATATTAGTTAATGTTTTTTTCTTCAAGTCCAGATATGTTGAAATTTTATTTTATTCTACTAGTCAAGATGCAATGCATTTTTATGTTTCCTCAGTTCACTAGTCAATTCATGCAATACTCAAATGATTGAGCCTATGGCAAGAAAGTACTGTTTAAAATGGTTTTGTTACTTGTCGAACTTTGTGTTTAACAAATAAATAAAATTTGAAAAAAATCACACATTGAAGTTGTTCATTGCTTTGACAATACCATAAATAAAGTATCGTGATGCGTATCGGATCGTAGGTGAGGTATCGTGATACGTATCGGATCGTGCAATCACTGTATCGTCCCAGCCCTAATGTGTACATTTTTGAAGTAATATGAGTTAGTGTTTATTCGTATTAATATAATTAGATATATACGCAGTCTCGTCTTCCCTGCTGAATTGCATTATCAAAGACTAATTATTACACTGATCTACAAACAACTGTCAATTATATTGTTGTGTATTAGAAAGGTATTGTTATTCACATGGTTCTATTAAAATTGTTTAACATGACAGGTTAAATTTTTATTAAACATTTACAATGTATTTTTACATTTAAGACGTAATCTGTGCACTTAAGTATACATGTAATTCAATTTGAAACAGAAATAACAAGAACACATATAATTGTTGATATGTTGAATACATGACAGCACCTAGTCATAGTTACAACTTTTGAGTATGAATTAAATGAACCATGGAAATACCAAACACAAACAATGTTCTTTCAACGAAAAAATAGAGCTATACAATTACAATAACGATGATTTATATTGTGTTTTTAGGTCACCTGAGACGAAGTCTCAAGTGACCTATTCTAATCGCCTTTTGTCCGTCGTCGTCCGTCGTGCGGTGTGCGTCGTGCGGTGTGCGTCGTGCGTCCGTAAACTTTTTACATTTTCGACTTCTTCTCCAAAACCACTTAACAAAATTCAATGAAATTTGGCAGAAAGTTTCTATGGCTGAAGGTCAACCAAAATTGTGAATTATATGGTCCCCACCCCCCAGGGGCCTGAGGGGTGGGGCCAAAAAGGGTCAAATTGACTGAAATTTCAAAAATCTTCTACTCTACTCTCAGATATGTTAGAATCAAATACTCTTCATAGATGGAAGGGTCTTCAGGTGCAGGTAGGGCGTAAGAATTGTACCTGCTGCCCCCATTGCATGATCGTAAGAGGCGACTTAACTTGGGATCTTATCTTTTCTCTTCTTTTTTGATAACTTTCTTCTTCCTAATGTCTCCCTTGACAATGCCCCACTTTTGGCCTTTAAATGAGCGTTCGCCGCTGTGAGGAAGGTTTTGGGTTCTGTCCCCTAGCCGAGACATACCAGAGTCTTTAAAAATGGTAGTTGCTACTCCTTGCTTATCGCTCAGCATATTTGGAGAGGGCCGACTGGTTGGCCCGTTGTCAGTATAATGTGACCGGGTGGGGTGTGCTGCTGGGTGTCTTCGGCAGTATGCTTCAGTGAGGTAGCACTTTAAATCGGCAAAAGTTCCGGCCTATCACAAGGAGACTTAACACGAACATACCGCAGCCTCCCAAAACACACATACGCACCCACCACACTCATACGTGTCGCACGCACGGGAGGCCGTCCTTAAATGACCTTAGATGTTAATAGGACGTTAAACAAAATAAACCAAACCAAACCAAACTTTACCAAAATTGTGAATTTCATGACCCTGGGGTCTCACGTTTGCCCCTGGGTAGGGGGTAAACTTTACTATAGTTTATATAGGGAAATCACATTTTTGACTATTATTTGTTGGATTTGTATTGGAATTCGTTCTAACTTGGTTCAAATTATCAGCATGGGATTACAGTTTGATGTTATGTACATGTTGGCCCTGGTTGACTCCCAGGGGCTGGTGGGCGGGGCCAAAAAGGGTCAAATTGACTGAAATTTCAAAAATCTTATCTACTATATGTAAGAATCAAATACTCTTCATAGACTGACCCCATTAGGACTGATGGGTGGGGCCGAAAAGGGTTAATTTGGTTGACCGAAATATTTCAAATCTCAGGTGACCGTTAAGGCCCTCTTGTTTGTATTATGAGCCGCCTGTCAAAGGATCATATTTTGTAAATCCTGTACATACTGTATTATAATAACATTGTCAGCATAAATGTCTTAAATCAGAGAGTTTGATGATTATTTCAAGGGGGTTTTGCCTAAAATAAGGGGCTTTTTGGGCGACATAAATATCACAGGGGGTAGGCGCGAACCTACGTCACAAACAAGAGGCTCAGAGGGCCTGTATCGCTCACCTGGATTTCATGAGATATGAAACAAGAATGATGATTAAGTATATGTGTCACTGGTATTGCTATGTCAATATATCATAGGCATTTTATATGGGTACGTGAGGTTTTTATGCCAAAAATGCATTAATCCATGAAATGAAATTGACTTTTGGCGCAACCCCAGATGCTACCACACAAATGTGAGCGATATCCATTGCTTAGTTTCAGAAAAGTTGTTTAAACCAATTGACCCCTTTTGACCCCGCCCTCTGCACCCCGGGGTCAGTTCCTTCCGTTAGTTTCAGAGAAGTTGTTTATATCAATTCTGCCAAAATGACCCCTTTTGGCCCCGGGGGTCAGCTGTGTCATTTATACAGTTTTGAATCCCTACCTCGGGGGTCGTACCAGGCAAATGTGAGCGATATCCATAGCTTAGTTTCAGAGGAGAAGTTGTTTATATCAATTTAGCCAAATTGACCCTTTTGGCCCCGCCCCTCAGGCCCCAGGTAGGTCGGCCAAACCATTTGTATAATTTTGAATTCCCATCCCATAGTGATGCTACCAGGCAAATATGAGTGATATCCATTGCTTGGTTTCAGAGAAGAAGTCGTTGAGATAAATATAGGTATATTGACCCATTTTGGCCCCGCCCTCAGGGTCAGCCCCACCATTTGTACAATTTTGAATCCTCACCCCATAGTGATGCTACCAGGCAAATAGGAGCGATATCCTTTGCTTGGTTTCAGAGGAGAAGTCGTTTATATTAATATAGCCAAATTGACCCCTTTTGGCCCCGCCCCTCAGACCCCTGGGGGTCAGCCCCACCATTTGTACAATTTTGAGTCCATACCCCATAGGGATGCTTCTGACAAACTTTCGTCAAATTGTGATCAGTGGTTATGAAGAAGAAGTCAATTGTTGACGGACGGACGGACGGACGACAGGGTATAGAATAAGCTTCCTTCGGACCAGGTGAGCTAAAAATGATTGTCAGATTATTTATCTAACAATTGTATTTTTTGACGTTGGTCCTCCCCTGCCCCCTGTGATAAATATTGTAACAGAGCGCATGCTTAATTGAATTTAAATCACTGCCTCCGCTAGGGATCGATGCCGGGGCCTCTAGCTTACTAGTCTTACACTCAAATAATTTAGCTAAAGAGAAAATCGATCTAGCTGAGCGGTATATTGCGGCTAGTATTAATACCAGGGTTACAATATAAACAATTTCACAGCAATAAATGAATTTTGAAAGTTTTAATAATATTAATATTTATATATATACTTCAAAAAGTAGTATATGGTATGCAATTGGTATACATTTTGATTATCTAAAAATGTTTTCATTTTATTAATTATCCCAATTTTACTCTGGCCCTGTCACCACCGGAATCGGAACGCAATGGACCAAAAAGACCACATATGCTTTATTGTGTTTTTCTTCTTGCATAGTTTAAATTAAGAAAACTAAGCTATTATTTCCCAAAACCTGTATGAATTATATTAAATTCAAAATTTCATTATTTATAAATTATAAGGGGTAAAATATATAAAAAAAAAATAAATGTATTTTTGTTTCCTTTTCACTCCATCGCGCACTGATTAGGTTAATTGGCCGACCGCGACCTACATGTACATAGTTAGGAATATGGCGTCGAGTCAAGTATGAAATTTTGGCTAGCGTAAAGCGAATGTCTATACGGATGGAATAAAACACCTAGATGGGACTAAATGGGTGTTTTTGGGTAAATGAATATCTCATTTATCCATAAATGTAAGGTAGGTGTTATGTCACACCCGATTTTATTGTACCAAATTCTTAGCGACACTAAACGGT
Organism: Pecten maximus; assembly: GCF_902652985.1. NCBI lineage: Eukaryota > Metazoa > Mollusca > Bivalvia > Pectinida > Pectinidae > Pecten > Pecten maximus. The sequence continues at coordinate 24,951,114 of NC_047031.1, read as the reverse complement.
GTCGGATATAATTCCACGTTTTCATATAGTAGCGCGCTCTGGCCCTACACCAGACATGGTGACAGGGCCAGAGAAAACTCGGGCTATTTATCAATATAACACAAAAGTTTCACAGATTTGTGTACATAACATAAAATAATTTGAAAAGGTTACATATATAGCTGAAGATTAAGAAAGCTGGTTAAATCATCGGTTATAAAAATTGTCATGAAATGCCATTCCAGTTGGGGTACTCCTTAATGATGGACCACTTAGATATGAAAATATTCCAATTGTACTTAGTTATGAGAACTGAATGTAGATGTCTATGGTATGAGTTTTTATTATTAATACTATAATCAACTGCAGTTAATATTATCCCAGAAATCGCAAATTCTGTATATTCTTTCTGAGGGAAGAGTGCAGTCGGTGTAAACATCACGAATGTCGGAATGACCACTACGACTAACAGATGCGATAGTTTTGTTAGCTTTATAAGATAAACGCTTGGATTTCAGCATACTATCACTGACCCATGATACATGTTTTTTTTATGAAATACTAGCTGCGATAACGTAGATCTGGACGACAATATGTCTGCCTCAGAGCAGTGTAGGAAGGGTATGACTTCGTTCTAATGATGCAGTCTGATCAGGCTCTGAATCAATAATCGTAAACAAAGTTTGGTCCTAAGTAATTAAAGAAAAACGAAGGTAGACATGTGAACAAACAGATTAACAACTTGTAAGCAACTTGCCTTTAATTCGTGTTGATAAATACTCCAGTGACAAACATCACACTACCGAGTTTTGGATGAAGCCCGTATCCAAAAGGCGCTCCCATTTTGACTGATTGATCATGGGATCAGACGTGAACAGACGGATCACGTGATCGTTGATTTAATTACATATTTTGATACAAAAATATGAAATATGACATCTAAAGAGACAATTAAATCTTTTGTAAGTTATCGATTTCTGATTTCGACTTTTCAATACACACAACAAAAATCTGCCCTGCAGGTAGGGCGTAAGAATTGTACCTGCTGCCCCCATTGCATGATCGTAAGAGGCGACTAAATTTGGGATCTTATCTTTTCTCTTCTTTCTGAACAACTTTCTTCTTCCTAATGTCTCCCTTGACAATGCCTCACTTTTGGCCTTTAGTTGAGCGTTCGCCGCTGTGAGGAAGGCTTTGGGTTCTGTCCCCTAGCCGAGACATACCAGAGTCTTTAAAAATGGTAGTTGCTACTCCTGCTTAGCGCTCAGCATATTTGGATTGGGACGACTGGTTCGCCCGTTGTCAGTATAATGTGACCGGGTGGGGTGTGCTGCTGGGTGTCTTCGGCAGTATGCTTCAGTGAGGTAGCACTATAAATCGGCAAAAGTTCCGGCCTATCACAAGGAGACTTAACACGAACATACCGCAACCTCCCAAAACACACATAAGCACTCACCACCAGCATGTATGTCGCATGCACGGGCGGCCGTCATTGAATGACTTTAGCTGTTAATACAATCTTATTAAATTAAATATTGCCATTATCACTACCTTACATGAACATCTTACAACATCCAATAAGGGGTCACGTCAGCGAGACCTTTTGGATTGGCCAATCACAGGACTTAAATATTCCCGCGTTTCGCTTAGTATAGCGGGAATAATTTGTCTCTGTCGGCACGTAAATGCAGGTGTTGCACGTGCCTTGACGTCACAGTGGTTCACGTGTATCGGGTATACAGTGTGTGTGTCATTCCTAGCCGCCGCGCCGTACTGTACGGTTATGTCATATAATTAAGCCAGTTATACTGTCCCCACATCATGACGACTTCTACAGAAGATTTTATTACCGCCCGTGTGAAAGCGGCAGTGGAGGCCTCTCAGGAAGAGATTGTTTCAAAAATGAGTTCCATCATTTCGCACAAGCTGGACAGTTTCGAACATAGAATGAGTGACTGTTCCGAGGCCCATTTTTCAAGTTACAGCAAAATATTTTATGTGGGGAGCCACACAAATTTTCCAGGAAAAGCTGTGAAGATCAGCACAAATTCAATGTGAAAGTTCGAGCCAAGTTAATGGAGGCGGAACATTTATCCACGACGGAACCACTAGCGTCAAAGGCTAAAATTTTGGAAGGTATTGGCCTAATTGACTATAGACAGAAACTTGTTAAACTAGCCGACACTTCGGATTGTGGATGGAAAGCTGTTGACGAATATATTGCGAATCCTATCGCTTCCGATTCGGACGATGAGCGCAAGATGGATCGCGCCAGAGCCAGGGCCAACAGAAAGGCCAAGGATTCAAAACTAAAAGCCAATAAGGGAAGAGGTCGTTACACCCCTTATAGCGACCAACGTCTTCGATCCAATAATGCCACAGGGAATACCCAGGACGGTTTCAGAGGAGGTCCCCAAAGGAGTGCTATTAGCAGGCCGGGGAGCTGTTTTGCCTGTGGGAAGTTCGGACACTGGCGTGTCGATTGTCCTGCCCTGGCGGGAGGAACAGTGACGTCTGGCAGTATTAAGATAAGTAATATTTTGTTTACTAAACATGTACATATCGTAAATGACGATCAAGGCCGTAAGACAGACGACTCTTTATTGATAGGTAAGAGTATCATTCAGTCAATGACGGACCAGTTAGGCGTCGCAAATGATTCAGGTCCTGAAGCTTATCGTAGCAGCGCAAATGATAGTTTTTCACAAACTTCACCTGGCAGGTTGAAAGGTTGTTTTGATTTTTGGGAGAGCACAGGCGCATGTGACGCTGTATTATCAGTTGTGAAGGATGGTTACAAGATTCCTTTTCGTGAAATTCCTCCATCTGTTGTGTTAATGAATAATAAGTCTTCACGGGATAATATCTCTTTCGTACAAGGTGAAATTGAAAAATTGGTCAAATTGGGCTGTGTTTCAGAGGTTTCATATGTACCTTTCGTTGTCAATCCTCTAACAGTAGCGTACGGTAAGTCGGGTAAGCCACGCCTCGTTCTAGATTGTCGGCATATCAATCTCTATTTGCATAAGTTCAAGGTCAAATTCGAGGACGGTAAAGTCGCTAGAGATATTTTTCAACAGGGCGATTTCTTGTTCACTTTCGACCTAAAATCGGCCTACCACCACATTGAAATTTTTGCTGATCACAGGAAGTTTCTGGGTTTTCATTACATTTTTGATAGCGTTACCCGTTATTTTGGGTTCAATGTGTTGCCATTTGGAATAGCCACGGCCGGCTATATATTCACAAAGGTGCTCCGCGAGGTAGTGAAGCACGTGCGTGGTAGGGGTTACAAATTGATCATGTACCTTGACGATGGTATGGGCGGAGACGCCTCTGAAGGCGGCACTAGAGATGCCAGCGCATTTGTTATGCAGTCATTGATCAATTTTGGTTTTATTTTAGCGCACGAGAAGTGTCAGTGGACACCATCACAATACGCCACGTGGTTAGGGTACACGTGGTCGATGTCTGTAGGCGTGGTCAGGGTATCGTCTGCTAGAGTAGAGCTTTTGTTGGGTCAACTGTCTGACATCATGACTCGGGTCAATGAGAAAGGTCACTATATGTTTCCTGCTAGGTATCTCGCCGGCGTAATAGGGCGTGTCATATCAATGCAAAGCGTGGTCGGTTCAGTGGCGCGTTTACGCACACGTGAGTTGTATAAATGTGTATTGTCCAGGTCTAGTTGGAATGCGTACGTCATACTCAGTAGTGAGGCTCTAGAAGAAATAGCATTTTGGTCGTTGAACATTGAGAAACTGAACGAGAAAGGCTGTACTATCAAAGGAAACAGTTTTTGCAGTTCTTTCGTTTGTACTGACGCGTCCGGTATTGGTTACGGGGGCTATGTTATGCCCTGTAAGAGTCCTTTGGAGGATGTTGTTGCCGATGTAGGTCAAGGTGATTACGTCGTAGATAATGACTTGGATGATTTGGCCCCATGGGCGGGTTTCCCTTTAGAGGGACATGTTTGAATGGGTGATGCCCCATGTTTCTGTTTGCCTTTGGAGGATTTGTCAAATGAGGTCAGGGCCCCTTTGGAGGGGACTTGTGAAAAATAAAGTGTTATAACGGGCACTCGGAGTGAGGATGAAAGGGTACGTAGCTCAACCTGGAGGGAGCTTGAAGGTATGAAGCGCGTTCTGTTTAGCGCTGTTGATGATATAAAAAGTCAGCACGTAAGACTGGTTACTGACAATAAGAATGTAGCCTCCATTCTTAAGGTAGGTAGTAGAAAACCCGATCTTCAAGCAGTAGCTTGTGAGGTAGTGGATTTTTGTGAGAATCACGGTGTAAGTATCAGTACTCAATGGATACCCAGACAGTTGAACAAAACTGCAGATTGTTTGAGCAGATGTACGGATGCCGACGATTGGTCGGTTCAAAGGTGGGTTTTTGATTTTTGTGAAGTGTTATGGGGGCAGCACGATGTAGATAGATTCTCTGCAGATTATAACACAATGTGTGACAGATTTAACTCGCGTTTTTGGTGCACGGGTACTGAAGCGGTAGATTGTCTCACTGTATCATGGGGTCGGCTAAACAACTGGATAGTACCTCCCCCCAGGTTAATATGTAAGGTCATTGAAAAGATGTCAAAGGAACAGTGCCGTGGTACTCTGATAGCCCCTGTTTGGAGGTCTGCTCCATTTTGGCCAATTCTGTGTTTAAGCGAGAATAGATTCGACAGTTTTGTCGTGGATAACCGAGTATTGTCGAATAAGAATGTTACAAAAAAGGGTAGGGGTAAAAACGGCGTTTTTGGCAGAACCGTTTTACCCTTTGACATGATCGCATTGCGTTTAGTTTTCTAAACCGGGTTATTTTTCACACACGTATATATATATTTGTTATTTGTTTAACAGGCATAGGACTACATACCACAATCGACCAAGCGATTAAGGACTCGGGCGTTGTAGAAGGTTCTTCACTGCATAAACACGTCGTCGGTTTAAAGAGCAGGATACTTCAGTGCAAGAGTGACAGCACGAACTATAAATACTTCGGTGCTTTTAAACGATCGGAGCGTTTCATAACAGCGCAGGGATTTCCGGCAGTACCAGCCAATTCCATACACATATGTTTGTACCTGAACAGCTTATTAACTAAAGGATCCTCATTTGCAGTGGTTTCTTCAGCAGTGTATGCTATCAAGTGGGCTCATAGCTTGAACGGATTGTCGGATCCAACAAACATTTTTGTAAAAAATCTTTTAGAAGCTTCAAAACGCATAGCGAAGAAACCTGTGTGTAAAAAGGACTCTGTTACCAGTGGCATTTTGATTAGGCTTTGTGACATTTTTTCAGAATCTAGCGACTTGTTAGTTGTCAGGGATTTAACCATGATTTTGCTTAGCTTTTCAGGATTTTTGCGCTATAACGAGCTCAGCAATTTGCATTGTTCAGATGTTAAGCTATCGGAGAGCTATTTCACACTTGTAGTCCGTAAGAGTAAAACGGACCAATATCGGTTCGGCAGTGAGATTGTTATCAGTAAGGGTGAAACTACGGCGTGTCCGTACGACATGTTGATGAAATATATTCGTATAGCTCGCATTGACATCGAGTCAGATGATTTCTTGTTTAAACCAATTTATAGATCGGGCTCAGTTTGTGGTTTGATTCACAAAAATAAACCGCTCAGTTACACGGGAGCTAAGGAAGCTATCCTGAAACGGCTGAATTTCGTTTCGGAGGGCAAGAATTTCGGTTTACATTCTTTGAGATCAGGAGGGGCCAGCATGGCGGCGAACAATGGCGTTAATGATCGCTGTTTTAAGCGCCACGGGCGTTGGCGTAGTGAGTCTAGCAAGGACGGATACATCGCTGATTCTATCGAGAGACGGTTAAATGTGACGCAAAAATTAGGTATCTGAAATCAAAATATATACAGGCAGTTAAACGTGACGCCTAATGTTTTAGACATCGCGTGTGTTGTATACGACGTATTCACTTAGTTATTTAGGATAACTATACACGTTTGATATATATATTTTTTTTCTACTCGTACTTTCCCCTTTCTTTGTTATTCCTATACACGGCGGGCTAGTCGGCAAATGGAATTTGCGTGTTTGGTGTTGTATTAGTATAGAGGAGACTTAAATATTCCCGCGTTTCGCTTAGTATAGCGGGAATAATTTGTCTCTGTCGGCACGTAAATGCAGGTGTTGCACGTGCCTTGACGTCACAGTGGTTCACGTGTATCGGGTATACAGTGTGTGTGTCATTCCTAGCCGCCGCGCCGTACTGTACGGTTATGTCATATAATTTTTCTGTGTAGTTATATGATTTCTAGTGTCAATGCTGTCACAGTAGTTCATATTTGTCTGGCCTATAAATCCAGCATATGAAATCTTAAGCATTGAGGGCTGGTGCACCTCCTGCTCTCCCGTAAGACAGGAGTTTCAGGTTGGGTGGCTCGCTTGATTTCACATAGGCCATATATAGGGTTAAAGTTCAGGCTAATTTTAGGTCAATGTTATCATAGGGATGATTTCGGTGTTCCTTTAGATTTGGCTATTCATTTCGCATCAATGTATTTGTATCATATGAAATTGCCATGCATTTTGCTTTTCTGAATAAATTCCGGCTTCCTATACACGGCGGGCTAGTCGGCAAATGGAATTTGCGTGTTTGGTGTTGTATTAGTATAGAGGAGACTACTTCCAGAATCTTTGAACTGAATTTTATAAGTCGTTTCGTCCCAAAAAGCATATAGCTATATACCGTGCCGAAATGGTTTGCTTCAGATGCATGCCGTGACAAAATGTTTTTCTTCGATGACATCGATGAAATGCCAATTCGCACTGAAAGTGAAATATACACATCTCGGATGTCACCCTGACGTGACCCCTTTATGGGATGTTATAAGATGTTCATGTAATGTAGTGATAATGACCATCTAGATTTTAATTAGATTGTTGTTAATAGTGTAGGAGGAATGACCTCTCAGTCTTTACAGACTTTTACCCAGGTTCTAGTCTGGAGTTTCATGTGTAAAAGTAATAATTAACAACACAGATATTAGGATTAGGTTTCAACAGTTTTATTTAACATGTAGAACATTAAACATACAGCCAGACTCTTACCAGGCCGTCGCTGGGGTTAACACGGACAGATATATACAAACGGGTTCAGCTACCTGGCTCGGCCCGCATGGCAACACAATGTACGAGACAAGAATGAAACATATTTACTAAGACATTTGCATAGCCACCCACCTGCAAACACGTACACACTACCGCTAACAGGGACGCCAAGACGGACTCAGGAAAAGTTAACTGCCGGTCTGACGAAAACCTGTGCGCTACCGTATAATACGGTAGCCAATCTCCGATACCCTATTGGTCAACCAATCAACGAGTCGCTCTCATACACGACGAAATATCAACAGCATGTACAACACGAGTGACAAACGACAAGTCCCAGCGACGGCAATACACACATATTATAAACACATAGCTAGAACAAGGTACATGTACTATTAATAATAATCTGCATCCATACACAGATACATCCCTTCCATTCATGATTACATACGGTCATTCACACACAGACTCGATCATTGGTAACTCGTACAACTTGCACAACATTCCATAGGCCTATGCACACATACACACACATATAAAATACCCAATAGGACCAGGCTTTCGTCAGCGTCCTTCACACCATCTATACGAAAATGTCGTTTAACAGTCGGCTATGGTCAATTTCTTTATTTTCAAATGTTGTAAGTATTCTGACGTTAATATCGGGAAGAAAAGACATGAGTCGAGTCTTGGAATGTGTTCGTTTCAGGGTTTTGCATGGCCTGTTATTTGTTTGCTCTGTAACTCACTAAGGTCGAACTCACTAAGGTCGGTACCTGTACGTTTGCATTTAAAGTTTGAAAAAAGCACTGTACGTCTCCCAAGTCGCTACTGTCCTGGATGAACGTAGATTCCGGAAAAGAGTGGTAGCTCACCACGTTTTGGTTTTTAGATCACCTGCCCGAAGGGCAAGTGAGCTTATGCCGTGGCGCGGCGTCCGTCTGTCCGGCCGTCTGTTCGGCGTCCGTCTGTCCGGCCGTCTGTTCGGCGTCAACTTTTCCATTCAAGCAACTTCTCAATAACCAAAAGGCCCAGATACCTAATATTGGCTGTCCTGCAGGTAGGGCGTAAGAATTGTACCTGCTGCACCCATTGCATGATCGTAAGAGGCGACTAAACTTGGGATCTTATCTTTTCTCTTCCTTCTTAACTTTTCTTCTTAATGTCTCCCTTGACAATGCTTCACTTTTGGCCTTTAGTTGAGCGTTCGCTCCTGTGAGGAAGGATTTTGGTTCTATCCCCTGGCCGAGACATACCAGAGTCTTTAAAATGGTAGTTGCTGCTCCTGCTTAGCGCTCATCAAATTATGAGTGGGACGACGGGTTCGCCCGTTGTCAGTATAATGTGACCGGGTGGGGTGTGCTGCTGGGTGTCTTTGGCAGTATGCTTCAGTGAGGGAGCACTCTTAATCGGCAAAAGATCCGGCCTATCACAAGGAGACTTAACACAAACATACCACAGCCTCCAAAAACACACATACGCACTCGTCACACGAATACATGTCGCACGCACGGGAGGCCGTCCTTAAATGACCTTAGCTGTAAATAGGACGTTAAACAAAATAAACCAAACTAAAACCTAATATTGGGACTGTACCATGCTGGGGTGAAGGGCTACCCAAGTTTGTTCAAATGAATACAGTTCATTCAAGGTCACAGGAGTCAAAAAGGCTTAGATCTTTAAACGACTTCTCAATAACCAAGAGTCCCATGGAGTTAATGTTGGGTCTGTAGCATGCTGGGGTTGAAGGGCCACCAAGTATTTTTTCAAATGAATGACCCTGACTCACATTCAAGGTCACATCGATCAAGTATGCTTAAATCTTTTAAATGACTTAGTGGATTGCCAATGTGCAGAGAGACATTATATTGGTCCTGTAGCATGCTTTCAAATATCTGCAGGATCCATATATGAAAAGATCACTGCATTGAAGGTGAGCGATTTGAGCCCATTAGGCCCTTGTTCTACAGATGAATAAAGAAGCAGTCCGTGCATGTCACTCACGTTAAATGTCTTTTCCAAACCCTGCCCCGCAGGTAGGGCGTAAGAATTGTACCTGCTGCCCCCATTGCGTGATCGTAAGAGGCGACTAAACTTGGGATCTTATCTTTTCTCTTAACAACTTTCTTATTCCTAACGACTCCCTTGACAATGCCTCACTCTTGGCCTTTAGTTGAGCGTTTGCCGCTGTGAGGAAGGTTTTGGGTTCTGTCCCCTAGCCGAAACATACCAGAGTCTTAACAAATGGTAGTTGCTACTCCTGCTTAGCGCTCAGCATATTTGGAGTGGGACGACTGGTTTGCCCGTTGTCAGTATAATGTGACCGGGTGGAGTGTGCTGCTGGGAGCAGTATGCTTCAGTGAGGTAGCACTTTAAATCCACAAAAGTTCCGGCCTATCACAAGGAGACTTAACACGAACATACCACAGCCTCCCAAAACACACATACGCACTCACAGGAGGCCGTCCTTAAATGACCTTAGCTGTAAATAGGACGTTTAACAAAATAAACCAAACCAATTACGTTGATACTTTTACGTAACAAAATCCAAAATGGACTTTTGCTGACAACATGCATCAGCCCATAGAGTAATACAAGATTGAACAGTGTGCATAGCACTAAAAATGTCATCCGGGATGAAGTTGTTTTTGTTGGGTTTGAAAAAAAACAAAAATATGTGAAAACACTTACCAATAGTTGTTCTTATATACCATCTATGATGTACGGTTGATTTAGTACTTAGTTAAAAAGAATTGCGAATGCGTATTTTTCGAGTGTATCGGGACATTTTTGTGAGAGATGGTTGGCCCTCAAAAGGGCCGTTTTTTGGTTTGTCGACCTTCGGTGAATGCCGTTTGCAGAACAACGCTAGTTTCCTCTGTCTTGCGTAGCGGTCCTGTAATACTGGTGTCAAGTGAACTCCGTCAGTAAATGCATTGTTGTCTAGGTTTTGCAGTCCCCGTAGCCTCCAAAACGTCACGTCTGGGTCATCATGGAAAAGTACTCGGTATATAGTTGTCCTATGGTGTTCGTATTGGTCTGCACACATTCCTCGCGGTTTGTACATCTTAAACAGGCTTTCGACAATAACGTGGCATCGACTGTCAAGAAACATGGTGATCACGTCACAAATGTCAGTTACTATGCCTTCAGGATTTGAAGTAGCGGAAGTGTCGTTGCCTCCTACATATGTAGATACACTGCGTCGACGTCCAAATTACGTAGTTTGGCTGATTTCAGTAGTGTCCTGGTTGTTGCTCCCCGGATGCCGAAGGTTGATAAGTCGTGGCCATCAAATTGAAGAAGAGGATGTCCAGTAATACGGGCAATGAAGCTGTGTCCAACATTTGCGAGGCGCATGATGATTCGTGTAGGGTATAGTTAAGAATGATTCTTGATTGAATACCGTGACTTAAATAAGGAGATGGGCGGGTACGTATCTGTAATTAAATTGTTAACTGCTCATGAGTTCTACTCATTAGGCAAGATAATTAGTCAGTCTATCAGTAGCCACTTTTGTTTTCATAGGGTATCATTATCGCCATGTTTACATAATAATAATCAAGGCTAACAACAAGTTGTCTTGCTGGCTGTTGCGTATTGGGGGGGAGAACAATAGGTCTAATTACAGGTAAGTCTATAGTGTGTGTACATTCATTAGCCTACATTGATTAGTTTGGTCATTTTTTATACATAATTTACATTTTATTTAAGTGTCGCACATTTTAAATGCGTAAAAAACACCAATCACACACATAACACCTTAAATTGGTTTGGTATTTTGTTTAACGTCCTATTAACAGCTAAGGTCATTAAAATTGTCCAGACTTACGAGACACTACACATTTACACTTCCTATAAAAAATATATACATACTTACCACTTAAATGATAAAACGTAGTAAAGCATTATTTAGCAAATTTAAAATATGCATGAAATACAATCATAAAGATAACTTAACGTATTATACATCACATGATTTTACATAACCCACATACTACATGTAAATTATTATTATCAAGAACGCGTGCCGTATTTTACATTCCGCCTTCAAAGGGTGTTATATGAAAAAAAATATAAATAAATGATCTAGCGATTTAAATGCGTATCTGACATGTTCCTTGTAGATAGGGGTACGTGTATTTCGAGCGGGAGGAAGCTTTATCTATATAATTAACTTAATTATGGGAATGCGTATTTTCCGAGAATCACATTGACACTTTTTATAGCTCATGACCCTTAAAAGGGCCGTTTGAGGATGAACTTCAGAGGAATTGGACCCGATGAAAAACGATCCCTCTGGCACAATCTAATTAAATTTCTAGATGGTCATTCTCACTACGTTACATGCACACATGCACGCTCATGTAACGTAGTGAGAATAACCATCTAGATTTTAATTAGATTGTCTCTGGCATTCCCTGGTGTGGCTAAAATAGACAGCTTGTCCTAGAGACGTCAGGGACATGCAGATGTGATGGAACCGTTCATTATGCCCATGCCCTAATCCAGCCAGATAATGGCTGAATTCGTGAACTAGGACAGTATATACCATCTTGTTCATCATGCAGTGCCTGTTGATGATGATTTCTGTTGTCCCGTTGTCTAAATTTTGTTTTGTGATGCCTAAACAATCAGACATCAAGCATCGCTCATGGGGTTCTATCTTGGTGGTGACCTTCTTTATGGCTACTAGTCGTTTTCTGATGTGATAAAACATCCCCATGATCAGCTCCAAGTAGACCGGTGAATTCTTCTATTTCTTCGTACGGCTGGAATCCGTAATCTAATACCATGTCGGAGGTGGCGACTCTTCCGGCTTTAACAGGGGTTGTTACATTCAATAACCTCCTCGATGCAGCTGGGGATGTTGTATCTAGTCTCTCTCCTCTATAATAAAACTCGACATCACGAAGCTGATACTCGCCCTGTCCATTTTCTTTTAAGTAATCGAGAGCTGACTTTAAGATGATAGGAAACGTATTCATTTCCCCGCCCCTGATAACTTCCTTCAATCTTGATAGTACGTTTGCTATGACGGTTTTTAGGTCATCCCACCACACGCATGCTCTGCTCAACTAACAGAAACAAACCAGGCTATATAGGGTAAGAGGAATATAATCTCGCATCGGTAATGTTGTGGATATCTATAGGATAAGAAAAGAGAAATATCGCATCAGTTATAGTGTGGATATCTGTACAGAGAAAGAGAAATGTATCATTGGTAATAGTGAGGATACCGGGAGAGTAAGAGAAATTGCAAATCAATTATAGTGTGGATATCTGTATAGGGTGAGAGAAATCTCACATCGGTAATGGTTTTGATATTTGAAAAGAGTAAGAAACTAATCTGTAATATTTAGGACATCTGTGAAATATCATTTCAGTAATAGTGTGGATATCTGTTTAGGGTAAGAGATAAAGAAAACTCAAATCGGTAATAGTGTCGATCAACTATATATCGTAACAGATAATTTACTATATATGTGTAACGGTTTCGTGTTGTCGTGTCAAATGTGTTCAACCTTGAGCAACCCAGGTTTAGGGGAATACTCGCGGTTCCATCCCGTACTGTCAGAAATACCAAGGTCCCACACGGGTACCAAGTAAAACTCCAGCCATGTTGAACAATACAAGTAACATTTATGAAAAACATATAGGCGAAGGTAGAAACATACAACGCTACAAACCTCACAAGCTCCAACCAGCAACTACATGTACATAACCCTAACCTACACGCTAGAATAGTACCTAACATAACAACATCCTACGCACTTATCGTCCCACAGTCACCGTCCCGCTCCTATCTAACGAAATACAAAGAGACGGAGAGAGAAAGAAGGAAGTGAGCCTACCAGCCAATGCCTTCTATAGACTGACAAACAATTACAAAACGCCTGAATTTATACTCAGTTGCCCTAAAACGAAAATTGCGTGCGGAGTCTAATATGCTAGATCATGGCCTAATGCTATAGAAAACGGAACCAATGAAAATACATGTATGTAAAAATATTGACCAATGACTACCAGCGGAAGCAGAAGCGCCTCTACATCCGGTAAAAATATACACACATGTCATTATGTCACTTACGGAAAAGAAATACCATGAAGTATGACAGAATGTCAGAACTATTACGAACGTAGCCCATATAAATGTAACACAGGTACGTTAATAACCACCCAGAGACCCCGTGTATCTATAGATTATAACCCAACTATAGCTTTTTAACTAGTAAAACCTATCCCCGCTACATACCTCCCCCCTCAAAAAAAAGACAAATGCTTACACAAAACATTTGGCTAGTACAGCTCTGTCCTACAGAAATACAGTAAAATCAATCACAAAAGGAGTAGAAAAAAAATTAACACAGTCTGAAAAGACGTCACGAACAAATATACAATTAACCGGTTAAATAATCTACACAACATTCTCTGACAGACAACATGACATATCGTTTATCATGTAAACATAATATATATATATATATATACAATTAATGAAATTATCTCGAGATACTATTCCCTCATTCACTTCATCATCTCCCCCAAGATAATCATAATATATATGACTATCCATTTTCATAAATATATGTTAAAACAAAAACAAAATAACCTATGTAGAAAACCATCCCATATAATCCATTTGTACTGTACAAAATTATAAGATGAATGAGAATCCGTAGGACTCATTAGAATATTTATAATTATTTAGAAAAAAAAATGATATTAATAATGAAAAAAAAACCAGTTCTCCAAATTATATACAACATACGACACAACCTATATAGCACTGTACACTTAAAACATTGAAAACATGTACACAACACAGTTATTTTTTCCGGACATGGTCAGCCATGTTTGTGACCGTATATATTACAGTTATTAGTGTAATTGTTATTATTACACTGGAAAAGTTAATGTCCTCACCAGGCTCCCACTTTTCATCACTGAGTAACACACAAGGCACGGGCCTGTTGTGCCATTTATTAGTACCATACTGTTCTGTAGGTATCAAAGACTGGCCACGTACCGCGCACTATTTCTTCTTTTTTTTTAATTTCATTTTAAACACAATTTTAGACAAGGTAGCCACATCACATCCTCCGCCGACAATACACACGATTAGAAAAGAAAAAGCACAGCTTGATATCTCAAGGGACACGGGGGGAAAAGGTATCACCGCACCTTGAGGGTCTACAACACAGATACCCTGCTCCCCGCATCTTCCGGTCTTAAATGGTGTTTCCTGATAAAATGGCGCCTCAGCTGACATTTAATCACTTGCGAAAAGGTACACATGGGTCGTTGGTACCTCACCACTCTCCGCATTGACCTGTTCCCAGTGCCGGTGTAAATGGCGGAACTCCTGAAAGACTGTAGGACGACAGCCAGCCACTGGGCATGCCATGCCACTCTCAGGCCACTGAACCCTCCGGTCATCCTCCAACATATCGAGTTCCGTCTCAGGTACTGACAACTCAAGCATTTTCTTTCTGTTGGTAATGAACAAAACTAAAATGTAAATTAGATGTCAGTTTGACTGAAGGGACGTCAACTTTCAATCAAATAGAAAGCTGAACCATTCTATTGATCCATTATGTTATCATTTACAATGAAGAAACTCAATATAAAATAATCATTAATGTTATGCCAGGGAGAAAAGTACTTCTGCATGAATATTGCTTAGCTTATATAGTTAGCTTGTTACTTGATATTGGTCTGTAAACATCAGTTTATATTGTTAATATAGCTTAATAAATAGTATTTAAATATCACTTTCACTGAGTTGAAACATTTCTTAAGATAAATATTTTCTACCATTACAGTATTACTTACTTACTGGGAGCCTTAATCGCCCGTCCAGTACGAGTGCGAAGTGGAGACTTGGAGCCTACAGGATTACCTACAACAGGATCGATACAGGGTGCTGGGATGTGATTTTCCTTCCCCCAGACATCCGGTACCTCCTCCTCCTGGTAAGGTTTAAGGTGATCTACATGTACAGTAGTGGGCTGTGATTAAGGTGTCTTTTGAATCAGATAAGTTACATTGGTGTATTTCCTCAAGACCTTATATGGACCTGTCCAGCCCTGTCCTAGTTTACAAGCAACTCCGGGTAGATACCTCCGCCACACAAAATCACCCACTACAAAGGTTCTAGGTTTTAACCCTCTATCAAAATAATTCACCTGTCTCGTAGCAGCTATCCCCAAATTTGTGTGTGCCACTTCGAAAGATTGTCGCATTGACTGCTGTAACCAGACAACATACTTGCTCGGGCAGTACTCGGGGTCATTTTTAGGTACCCCTACCATTAGGTCTAATAGGCAATACTGTTTTTCTTTTAAACTCGATAAATGAGTCGCTTATGGAACGACAAACACGGCGGACCTGAATGGGATCGAGGGGACCTGAACGTGATTTTAACTGTATTATAGCTAAGTTTGTAAAATTATTTCTTGTGCATAATGCAGGAAGAGATGTTATTTCATAGTAAAATACTATTTTTGTACAAAAAAATAATGATGTATTTTACAGCTCGATAAATCGGTCGCTATTCGAACTGACAATCACGGCGGACCTGAATGGGATCGAGTTGACCTGAACGGGATTTAAGCTGTATTATAGATAAGTTTGTATAACAAAAAATGTGCATAATGCAAGAAGAGATGTTATTTCATAGTAAAATACCACTTCTATTTTTTAAATAAAAGATATATTTTAATAAAGTTCGATTAATTAGTCTCTAATCGAACCAACAAATATGGTGGACCTGAACCGGATCGGTTGGACCTGAACGGGAGTCTAAGACAAAGACATGCCCGTGTGAGTATTCAACAAATAATAAATCTTTTGAAAAAAATGTAGATCTCGGTGGCCATTTGAAATGTGTCCAGACTCTACAATGGGTCCATATTACTTTATTATAGAAAATAATTTGAATATCGATCAAGGGACAAGAAAATATATGTGAATATGTGTTTCAATCAGTGTAATGAAAAAATAAGACTCAGAATTAATTTATCTTATTTCTAAATAACAAAATTAAATAGTATATATCCTATACAGTTATGTGAACTACGCATATCAGAGCAGTCCCCATAATTGCACTCTTGCACTCTAGCCGTAATAACATAAAACATTTACAAAAGCACTAGTAAACATCTAAATAAATATCTGAAAAAAATACCACTAATTAAGATTTATATCCGAGCATTTATACGCACAAGGCGGGCTGTAGATGAAAACCTTTTAAATATTTAAAGCACTAATGAACACCTATCAACTGTAATATTAAATCAGAAATTCATTTTGTACCTAACCTAACACTGCTGAGCACAAAATCAGGTATAAGCTGTAGATCTGTGTGTACACTTTTTATGATTCTAAACATCGCAGATTTTTTCCCCCTGCTCCATTCACAGCCTACCATATCTTCCTAGCAATTAGGTTTGCCACAAGAACAGTTGAATTCTACTTTGACAGTTTTGATTTTAGAAATACTGCAAACCTTACTTTGAATTTTAGGGAATGGTTCGAATGATTTTTTTTTTCTGAACAGCTTATCAAATGAGGACGGAGATACTGGGGACAGAACTCAATTTTCTTAGATAGTTAGTTAAAATGCTTATAGGCCCATCAACACTATAAAGGTCATTAGGGCCAAAATGGGTGATTAAAATACGAGCAAAAACGGCAAGAGACCAAATGGCATAAATCAACGAAACATTTATAAATATAGATATATCGGTACACTCACGATAGGTTTAAAATCAAAACGTGGCTATGGTTAGTCAAATCTTGTGATAAAGGCCAATAACTTTCAGATAGTTCAAACTTTTGTATATATTAACGGACTCGAACAGTCTTCAAACTTGTCATGCTGTTGTAAAAACTCTCTCTTGCAAGTTGTAGATCAATGCAATCCAATAGAAAGTGTTTGACGGTAAAGAACCAGTGAACTTATCAAAACAGAACTCTACCAAAAATGCTATAGCAAATAAACCACAATCAAAACTGTTGTTGTGTTGCTGAGCATCAGGAATTTTAACTAATAAATCACTACCTTTTCCATATAAAGATGACAACTGGTTTTGAAGAGAATCTGACAGTGGAACTGAGTTTTGTAAACTGGCAAGACATAAACTGCATTTTCTGATGTCTGAACAGATGATACCCAGTGATCTTTACCATTGTGGTACATTAGCCTAGAAGGAAAAGATGTTGATTTAAACAACGAACTGTTTTTCCATGATCCATTTTCAGTTTTTGTTGGAGCTAATATTTTCCTGAAATCCATTTATTGTTGCAAACTTATTAGATAGAATTAAATTTACACTTGACATACTGTCCGAACACAACCATCCATTGTTTTCCATTTTTGACTTGTGCATTGATTTTAGATTTCCTGTCCATGTTTTCTGACTTTTTGACATACCATACTTCTTTTTAACTGGCAAACAGTGATTTGAAGCTTTTGGTGTAATAGTTATGATACTATCAATTTCACTAAATTGCAGTTTTTTCTTGGATTTAGGAGTTACTGGTGCACATACTGTTTCACTTATATCTTTCTGAGGTGGATTTGAATTACTCTCTAATTTTGCAGCTTTGGAATCTGGAGCAGGGATTATCTCTTTATCAACATCTAACAATCTTGGACGTTTTCTTCCTGCTTAGTGTCTGACTTTTTATGAGAGTTTTTTCTTAGCTGTTTCAAATTTACAATTTTTGTTATATCTGAAAATGTCTGACCTTTTGAAAGCTTACCTGCTATAATATGATAACAATTTGTAGCTGCTGGACATAACAATTTGTAGCTGCTCGACATGAACAATGTTCCCTTGGAAATAAAGTAAAAGCATATTTCCTATTACCCTTGCCATCAACCAAAAATGTCTCCTCTGTTGGCACACCATTGTTTTTAACTACAAACTTTGCCAAACTTACCTGTGATGATCCTTTATTGTCAGGACTCTCAGCTTATGTTTTTAGCCCACCATCATCAAATGGTGGGCTATTCAAATCGCCCGTCGTCCGTCCCTCCGGCCGTCCGTCCGTCCGTAAACAATTCTTGTTATCGCTAATCCTCAGAAAGTACTGAAGGGATCTTTCTCAAATTTCATATGTGGGTTCCCCTTGGTGCCTAGTTATGCATATTGCATTTTGAGGCCAATCGGAAAACAACATGGCCGACAGGCAGCCATCTTGGATTTTGACAATTGAAGTTTGTTATCGCTATTTCTGAGAAAGTACTCATCGGATCTTTCTCAAATTTCATATGTAGGCTCCCCTTGGTGCCTAGTTATGCATATTGCATTTTGAGACCAATCAGAAAACAACATGGCAGACAGGCAGCCATCTTGGATTTTGATAATTGAAGTTTGTTATCGCTATTTCTGAGAAAGTACTGAAGGGATCTTTCTCAAATTTCATATGTAGGTTCCCCTTGGTGCCTAGTTATGCATATTGCATTTTTAGACAAATCGGAAAACAACATGGCCGACAGGCAGCCATCTTGGATTTTGACAATTGAAGTTTGTTATCGCTATTTCTGAGAAAGTACTGAAGGGATCTTTCTCAAATTTCATATGTAGGCTCCCCTTGGTGCCTAGTTATGCATATTGCATTTTGAGACCAATCGGAAAACAACATGGCCGACAGGCAGCCATCTTGGATTTTGATAATTGAAGTTTGTTATCGCTATTTCTGAGAAAGTACTGAAGGGATCTTTCTCAAATTTCATATGTAGGTTCCCCCTGGTGCCTAGTTATGCATATTGCATTTTGAGACCTATCGGAAAACAACATGGCCAACAGGCGGCCATCTTGGATTTTGACAATTGAAGTTTGTTATCGCTATTTCTCAAAAAGTACTGAAGGGATCTTTCTCAAATTTCATATATAGGTTCCCCTTGGTGCCTAGTTGTGCATATTACATTTTGAGACCTATCGGAAAACAACATGGCCGACAGGCAGCCATCTTGGATTTTGACAATTGAAGTTTGTTATCGCTATTTCTGAGAAAGTACTAAGGGGATCTTTCTCAAATTTCATATGTAGGCTCCCCTTGGTGCCTAGTTATGCATATTGCATTTTGTGACCAATCGGAAAACAACATGGCCGACAGGCAGCCATCTTGGATTTTGATAATTGAAGTTTGTTATCGCTATTTCTGAGAAAGTACTGAAGGGATCTTTCTCAAATTTCATATGTAGGTCCCCCCTGGTGCCTAGTTATGCATATTGCATTTTGAGACCTATCGGAAAACAACATGGCCAACAGGCGGCCATCTTGGATTTTGACAATTGAAGTTTGTTATCGCTATTTCTCAAAAAGTACTGAAGGGATCTTTCTCAAATTTCATATATAGGTTCCCATTGGTGCCTAGTTGTGCATATTACATTTTGAGACCTATCGGAAAACAACATGGCCGACAGGCAGCCATCTTAGATTTTGACAATTGAAGTTTGTTATCGCTATTTCTCAGAAAGTAATGAAGCGATCTTTCTCAAATTTTCATATGTAGGTTCCCCTGGGTGTCTAGTTATTCATATTGCATTTTGAGACTAATCGTAAAACAACATGGCCGACAGGCAGCCATCTTAGATTTTGACAATTGAAACTTGTTATGGCTATTTCTAAGAAAGTGCTGAAGGGATCTTTCTCAAATTTCATATGTAGGTTCCCCTTGGTGCCTAGTTATGCATATTGGATTTTGAGACCAATCGGAAAACAACATGGCCGACAGGCAGCCATCTTGGATTTTGACATTTGAAGTTTGTTATCGCTATTTTTCAGAAAGTACTGAAGGGATCTTTCTCAAACATTTTTGTAAGTTCCCCTTGGTCTGTAGTTCTGCATATTGCATCTTGGGACCAATAGGAAAACAACATGGCCGACAGGCAACCATCTTGGATTTTGACAATTGAAGTTTGTTATCGCTATTTATCAGAAATTGCTGAAGGGATCTTTCTGAAATTTCATTTGTAGGTTGCCCTCTGTGCCTAGTTATGCATATTGGATTTTGAGACCAGTCAGAAAACAACCTGCCCGACAGGCAGCCATCTTGTATTTTGACAATTGAAGTTTGTTATCGCTATTTTACAGAAGGTACTGAAGGGATCTTTCTCAAATTTCATATGTAGGTTCCCCTTGGTCCCTGGTGTTGCATTTTGGGACCAATTCGAAAACAACAGACAGCCATTATCGCTAAATCTTAAATTTTTTATAGAGGTTCCCCTTGTTTGAAAAGTACTAGAGGGCTGTTTCTGAATTTACACAGATTAGTAAGACTTAGAGGAAGGGAAAAGTAGAGAAAAGATCAATCTGACATGGCACCTATAAAGATCATTCAATGGTGGGCGCCAAGATCCCTCTGGGATCTCTTGTTAAATGTGTTACTTGTTTGGTAGGTGTAGTGTTATGTGGTGATACCCTTCATTGCTGTTGTGTGTCTAAGTTATCAAAGTTGCCACCATCTTCATTTACTAACAATCTAATTAAAATGTAGATGATCATTCTCACTATGTTGAACATGTAACGTAGTGATAATGACCATCTAGGTTTTAATTAGATTGGCGTGTACGTGAACAACGTCAGCGTTCCTTACCGACCCCACCGACTGGAATTCACCACCGGGGACCAGTGCTACGCCACGGCATTCCGCAGTCTATTTGAAGTCGCCGACAAGTTCAATATATCTACATTTTAAAATATTTCGTTGATTTATGTCATTTTGTCTCTTGGCGTTTTTGCTCGTATTGTAATCAATTAGTTTGGCCCTTATTACCTTTATAGTGTTGAGTGGCCGTTAAGCATTTAAACTAACTAACCTCGACTCGGATATTGCGCTCGATCGTGACGACTGGTCGGTCGGTTGTAGTGAACTGTGAGGTTGGTTTGGGACTCGCTGATTCACATTCCATATATTAGAGTAAGGCAATGAAAATAAGCACGTCTTTCCTGTTCCAAATCATTCTGTATTCATCCAAATATAATCTTTAATTACAAGAGATTTCCAAAAGGGGGAATAACTCCGATACATACTCGAGCTTTATTGTAGTGTGTAATCTCCTCACACCCATATAACTATATTCATAACATTGTACGGTTTTCAACGGACTCCGCATTTTAGCGAGGGCGACCACCTCTACCCTACCCACAATGCTGACGTGAGACTGGAAATGACCTTTTCAAGCACTCTCACCGAGACTGTGTCATGGATTCTGTATTCTGAAATTAACGACATGTTTGAAATAAATCAGACTCGTATCGTCTTAGTGGCATCCAGTTAAAACTCCTTAATGACTTTAATCGACCGTCGAATACTAATGCAATTAAAATATGCATATGAAGAGTTTGAGATATAAGCAGATAAGTTTTAACGTTGTTTTTTTTAATTCTTTCTAAACTCATTCGCAGGGACAATTTACTTTTATAGAGAGTCGTATATGTACACATTATAGTCATATGCATATTTTAACATTTGTTTTATATTACGTAAATAACAATAAACAAGTTAGTATATATTACGATGTGTTTTGTTTTTAATGATCATTCTTCATTAATCATCATTATTCATTTCACAGTCACCAGGCAATGCAATCAACGTTCATTACAAGCCTGATAATGTTTACACCTTAATTCACACGCGTATGATATAGTTCTATTTGTCAAACGGTGTTTTCATCATTTCCTCTAGGTCGTTGTCGTGTCCCCCGTTTGACAATTTACGAAAGTCAAACCAAAGTCGTTCTCTGTCTCGACTAAAATCAGTGCCTTCTTAAGAACATCTAGCTTTACATTGATATCTCTGCATTTTAACCTCGCCTGCTCCAAATAACTGTTATTTTTTCATCTTCCTCAGCGAGACATCCGTTGTCCATATGGCGAATCTGCGATGGGTGATTCACTTTACACCCACAATTATCCTTTGTCAGTACCTCGATTATGCTCAACATGGTGTCAGCTATTGCTTCCCTCAAAATGTCAAGGGTCTAACTTTCTGTCTCCTCGGGTCTCAACTGTTTGTTGATCTCTTCCATTCCCGAGATTAGACAGATTCACTGCGCTGGTTTCAGTGTGATTCCATACCTCGTCGGGTTTTCGGGCTGCTCTGTTCCTCCCATGAAGTATACCCTGATGTTGATCAGGGTTACGAAAGCGTTCACAAACACAGACTTAATCCGATTCACGGTGATGAATCGGTTGTGGGATAGGCGCCACGCTCTTTTCTTCTCCCTGTCGGTGTTGTCTATTAATTTGATTTGAGAGGAAATTTCAACCTTTGCTAGACAGAGTTTCTCCCATTGGTCGATCGTCAATGAGATGCGTATAAATACGCAAATTAAAGTATCTGTCAGAGAATATTAACATACAAATTTATCTTATTTATTATCAAAATAACTTGAAGTAAGACGTACAATTAAGCATGATGATAAACTATATATATATATATATTTACCATAATTACTTGTGTTCCCGACCTGTTCCATTTTCCCCTCGGCGTTTTTTTCAGCTTTTTTATTCTCACCTAACCACCTCCTGATAGTTTCCAATGTATGCGTATACTTTGTCTCCGATGCAATTCAGTCCGGCCATTTCTGTTGATGTGTTCTGGTCTATCGTGAAAATGACAATGGTCACCAATAACACCAGTATCGGAATAACTAATAGTTAGATACAGTCGCCTTTTATTGAGACTTGAACCCTAAGACATATATATGTCTGTGTCACGAAATGAATAATAAAAATGGTATAAAAAGGACTCTCATAATATAGATACCTAGTATCTTCAGATACACAGCAAAAGTAGATACACATCACAGGGTTTAAAATATAAGAAGCATCTTCACATTCAGATACATAGTATAGTTATACAGGTTGGGTTTTTTTTGGTGGAGACATCGTCTATTAGGGGAGTCCTGTAGTTCAATAGAAGAGAAGGTTTTGTCCTCCTCCTCCTCGTCACCACCTATTGAAAACGCATTCCCGTAAAGGATCTCTGGCGTCGGGATTGGCTTCACCGGAGACGGTTTCTTCCTCCTTTTACAGATCCTGCCCGCACCTCGACGAGGGATAACCAGCAGACGACTACAATTAAAAAGACTGCGACCAGGATAACTATTACGATGGTCAAAGCTGAAAAAAAGTATAACTATTACAGGCTATTATCGTTTTGTTCCCGATAACCAAAGCAAAAAGTGGAGATACTCTCTTTACTTCGAAGGCTACTCAGATTATAGACCGTCTGATATACATACCCTTGATCATTGATCCGGTATAATCGAAGAGGCAGTAGTAGAAGTGAGGGATGCGGTTGTCGTTGTCGCCCGTCTAAATCCAGGGGGACGAGCGATGTTGTTTCGAGCCATGTATCGTTCGAGGGTTCGGTGGTGGTGGTAGAAGCAGTGGTGGCGGCGGTGGTGGTTGCAGGACTCCGGGGTTTCGGATTCGGGAAGGGCTGGGGAATATATAGGATTTATAGAAAAAAATTA
Source organism: Pecten maximus (assembly GCF_902652985.1). Lineage (NCBI taxonomy): Eukaryota > Metazoa > Mollusca > Bivalvia > Pectinida > Pectinidae > Pecten > Pecten maximus. The sequence goes on along the minus strand of NC_047031.1, from coordinate 24,927,547 downwards.
TTATATTAGATGTTGTTTGTTAACCAACTAAAAATGAACCAACAAAATAATAAAATGATAAATACAAAGATAAAACAGTAACACATTCTTATGGTTACATGTCTAAGGAGTCTAAATGTATAAGAGTATACATCTATCTATAAACATTATGTATATATGTACTTGATTTCAGGTACATGTGATACTTGTGGACCCAGATAGGATTGGAGCCTGATAGGACTCCAGGTAAACTTGGAGTGCACTTGGTGTAACCTTTAGTCTACACTCAACTGTACCTTCCTCGTTCGATGAGTTCCCGGCGTGTCTGTATTAGTGGCAGTACTAGTGGTTTCCACAGTGGATGAGTTGAACTGTAATTGAATGAGTTATTTTTCATTTAATTATATAACTTAAGTGGTTTTTGTTTTTTTAAATAGATATAAAAACACTCTGAAACCATCTTCATTGACATACAAGTTATACAGCGTAAAGAAAGAGAGAAACAAAACAAGGTAAGCTGATAACTCTTGACACCAATAATCACGTGTATGAAAGTAATCTATAGCACAATAAAATATATATACTTACATCACAGTCAACATTATTTAGGGTCACCAAAGGGAAACATTCAAAGTCGCTGCAGTTCAGCTCTGTCTTTCTCACGCCGATATACACAATGTACGTCACATTCGGGGCCTGATCTCTCGTCAGGTTAAAGAAACTCAGTCTCTCGAAAATGAGCCTCGTCACCTCTAAACTTGAAACACTGGAAATGATGAACACTGTCTGGGCATGTCAGCATGTCCCCTTCTTTCTGCATAGCATTGGGAACAGTTGATCTCCAATCGTCACACCAACAAGGACGAGTACAACCTTTATCGCCTCCATCTTTGACCACCGTGACCTCAAGTACCTCATTTCGCATGCCCACCCACTGTTCCCCCTCCCTACTGTAATTGGGTTCACACCAGCTTGTGCCCACTATCGGGTCATGTGACAGACACGAACACACTACTCAAGTCCCCTACACACTCATATTTTGTTCATTGTTTATTCATTATACATTACAAATTTTGAAAAACTCACTATCAAAAAAATGAAAAAAAAACTCACTATGTATACTGTACATGCATTCATTACTCCCGAGTTCTTCACTGACTATCTATCAGAGATACTCAACGAATTCCACTTCAGACATGTTTCAAAACCATAATTATGATACGCGTGATTTACAAGTAAATCGTCCTCATCAATATCGATATTGTCACTGCATAGAATATCTCTGGCTAGAACCTTCAATATCTGTCTAATTCCGTAGTCGGTAAAATGTTCACTTGAATTTAAATATTCCAAAAGTTTAATGTTGGAGATTTCGAAGGGTGAACTATTAAATATATTTTTCGAAACATGGTAGTTTTCGTAAAATTCAGGATAAAATTGCCTAACAAAGCTACAGCTTGCGGGTAGATGTCACATTCCAAACATTGGATTAGATTTTTCCGATCCTTGTGACATATGTAGTATCCCATATAGTTGTATCGGAACACATCTATCGAGATCATGATCTGTTTGGTGAGGTATTTCATGCGAAGATCTAAGTCTTCATATGCCAGCTTTAGAAGCGAGGTCGGTGTCAGTGAATGAATAAATAAAATAAATAATAAATCAGAGAGTCACGTTGAGAGGCTCTGTGCGAATACCACAGGCGAGTACTTTTCTTTTCGGAGAAAAGTTGCTGAACCCGTTTCTTTCCTGTGAGTACGTTACGATGCGATTATTAATCACCCGAATCCCTCTGTTTGTAGCCGCACGGAGCCTCGAATTATTGAAAAGTACGTCTTTATACATGGCGATTGGATGCCTTAAATGACGCTTGTTTATACCTTTACATCTGAACTTGCTTTCCTTTTTCTTGGTTTCTGACGCAAGCTATACACAGTATGTCTTAGAACAAAGCGCTACCATTGCATCGCCCCTCATTTCCTCTTTAAAGAGACCGGGGGTCCTCCGCGTGTATGCTTTGTTCTCTGGTGAGCTTTGATCAGGAAACCAATGATTTTTTTTCCTCTGCAAAGTCGTTCGCCATATCCGGTCTTACAGGTTCCTCTAAGTTTCCACTAGAAATCGCCATGTAATATGAATCAGTATCTATTTCGATTAACTCGAAATCGTCCCGAAGCAGGTACTTATCGAGACAATCGTAATAGAAACTGAGCATGCGCAGTTTGGCGTATTGGAGAATGAAATATCCAATTTGTATGAGTATATCCATTCTGATTCTAGGTTTCGCACTTTGAATTTCGTACTGACCATGTCCGAGTTCCTGTAGAGTTCGAAAAAGTTTGGAGTTAACAACATCGTAAACTTAAACTCCGAATCCAGATATCTAGTTACGCATCAGCATGGATCCATACGAAGCGTTCCCCGTTAACTTACTCATCTCGCTGATGACGCTGAGACTCTGGTCTCTATCACCGGCGGGAGGCCGTCCTTAAATGACCTTAGCTGTTAATAGGACGTTAAACAAAATAAACCAAACCAAACCAAACTATCACCGGCGCGTCTCGCGTCGCTATTTTTTTCTGTAAAGTCTTTAAAACAGCTGTCGGGGAGAACTCAAATACGATGTAATCGTGCGTGACCAACAGACCGTGTTCGAGATACCACGTCAACAGTGGCGTGGCTTTTAAAATTTTCCTCGCGGTCATCGCATCCATTGGAAGTCGTCGCGTTTTTTTTTGGGTACATCCAGTTGCGTAGCGACATCTTGCATGTACTCGCCTATGTCATCGAGAAATACATCAGTGTTCCCAAAAATCCCAGACGTTTCGGAGAACTTTTAGTGATCAGGAACGGAAATGTCGACTTCCACAAACAGCTTGTCGCGCAGGACATATTGAATAATCTGATTCGGAGCGATTTTAGTACCGGGTTTTCGCGTAACACCAGTCAAACTCAAAAACCGTCTGAGAGCGACTGTCGAATCCATCCACCCGATACGGACCGATGCGAAATTCTCTGTTGGAGTTTAACGCGTGTTTGATATTGATGTTTTCTTGTTTTGAGATCCAGTCGAACCATTTGAAGGCCTTCAGATACCTATCGCTTCTTTATCTTCATATCTTCCTTCAGCCACAGACTTTCCAGTTCGGAGTATTTCTCCTTAACGGACATAGGTTTCTGTGATAAATTCATTTCTTTAATTGGTTTACGATGAGAATAACCGTCCCGTAACATGGTGTCGTATATGGCGAGTTCTTCTTCAAGAACATTTAAGTGTTTAAGGTTGCTATAGAAACTCTCGTACGGCGGTAAACACGGGTTAACGAGTTTCTCTGGCGAATCCAAAAACTCGTTACAGAAATACCCCTTTCGGGTGCCTTCCGGGTGATATGCCCTGATAAACGAATCGTATGATGACCCGGCGGCTATAAAGTATTATCACCACCATCATCGTGGTCATTCATCAGTTCCATTTCGATGTAATCGATGATGTATCTATACCGGTCATACAGGTTTTCTCTTGCCACCGATTGTATTTCGCCTATGTATTCCACGAACTTATCAACTAAAGAATCAGCATTGTTAGCTTCAACAATAAAAATGGGATTCTCGTATCCCGGAACATTAGAGGAAATGCTACATGACACTGGAACGTGCTCTTGTAGATACTGGTCTGATTCGAGGAGCATTGTTTCGAAATCATAGGTTACAAAGTATGGATAAAAGCGATGCTCGTTATCGACGTCGTATCCGTAATTCTCTAACTCTTCGAACACTGTCGGCATAACGCAATGATATCCCCAACGGGTAAATCAATTTCGTCACATTTTTAGCTCACCGGTTACGAGTAACCGAGAGCTAATGCTGTCACTCCGGCGTCCGCGTCGGCATCCCACCCCAAAACTTTAAAGTTGTTGGAGTAAGTTTTTTTGTAAGCTTGTAAGTCCAAAAGAATACACCTCGTGCCCTTCTAAATGGGTTTATACATTCATTAGAGGTCAATGAGTGATGTAATGGCAAAATAACGCAGACAAAAAATTGTGATTTCTTCGCATTTTACCATTTTGTGGACGTTTTTTGGCACCAAAACTCACTTCAAAGTTTTTGGGGTAAGTTTTTGGCAAGCTTGTAAGTCCAAAAGTATACACCTTGTGCCCTTCTAAATGGTTTATATATTTATTTGAGGTCTATAAGTGATGTTGTGGCAAAATCTTACCATTTTGTGTACTTTGACACAAAAAATCTAAAGAACTTTAAAGATTTTTGGGGTTAGTTTTGAAAAGCTTGTCAGTCCACACCCTTCTTATTTGGTTTATACATCCATTAGAGGTCTAGGAGCAATATTATGTGACATACAATTTCAAAATGACATGCTTATACATACATAAAAAATGAATGCATAGTGTGATTGCTGCCGCCGGTGAGCTTTTGCAATCATTGATTGAACTTGTTACATGAACGCTCGTGTCTGCGGAGATTGTTCGCTGTATTGAATAGTTTCTCGCATGTATTGCATTTGTATTTTCTGCTCTAACTATCCATTTTTATGCCATGGCGCGGCGTCCGTCGTCCGTCCGTCCGTCCGTCCGTCCGTCAACATTTGCTTCAAATCGCTACTTGTCATAAAGTTCTTATTGGATTTTGACCAAATTTGGCCAGAAACATCCTTGGCAGAATGGTAACAGATTTTGCATAAATGGTAACTCTGACCCCTGAGGGGCCAAAGGGGCGGGGCCAAATATGGGAAATAGAGGTAATTCCTCTAAATCTCTACTAGTCATAAAGTTATGAATGGATTTGAACCCAATTTGGTCAGTAACATCTTTGGGGGAAGGGGAAAAGATTTTGCATAAATGGTGGTTCTGACCCCCGAGGGGCCAAAGGGGCGGGGCCATATAGGGGAAATAGAGGTAATTCCTTTAAATCACTACTAGTCATTAAGTTATGAATGGATTTGAACCCAATTTGGTCCGAAACATCCTTGGGGGAAGGGGAACAGATTTTGCATAAATGGTGATTCTGACCCCCGAGGGGCCAAAGGGGCGGGGCCAAATATTGGAAATAGAGGTAATTCTTCTAAATCGCTACTAGTCATAAAGTTATGAATGGATTTGAACCCAATTTGGTCAGAAACATCCTTGGGGGAAGGGGAAGAGATTTTGCATAAATGGTGGCTCTGACCCCCGAGGGGCAAAAGGGGCGGGGCCCATTAGGGAAATAAAGTTATGAATGGATTTGAACCAAATTTTGTCAGAAACATCCTTGGGGGAAGGGGAACAGATTTTGCATAAAAGGTGATTCTGACCCCCGAGGGGCCAAAGGGGCAGGGCCAAATATGGAAAATAGAGGTAATTCCTCTAAATCTCTACTTGTCATAAAGTTATGAATGGATTTCAACCCAATTTGGTCAGAAACATCCTTGGGGGAAGGGGGAACAGATTTTGCATAAATGGTGACTCTGACCCAAAAGGGGCCAAAGGGGCTGGGCCCAGTAGGAGAAATAAACGTAATTCATCTAAATCTCTACTAGTCATAAAGTGATGAATGCATGTTCTAAAAACAATTCTTGAGATCTTTCAGACCTTAGAGAGTCTGGACTTCATTATTTCTTTAAAGCAGTTGGGATCCCCACACTATAACCATATATAGCATTGTTTGAGATTTACAAATAAAGCGAATTGAACATGAACATTATTTTGACATTGGGTCAAATCCAACCAGGTGAGCGATACAGGCCCCATGGGCCTTTTGTTATGAGAATAGAAATACCGCATGTCACCTTCAATATTGATCAAGGCAAATCCTAAAGATAGGTTTAATTTAAAACTGTTACCTTGTTCTCTAAATGTGTAGGAGTTGATCCTCAAGTATCTGCATCGAAAATGTTGTATTGGTTAAATTATATTCATCTTGAACCTTACCAAGGCATGAGGTATGTTTATTATAGGACTGAATTCCCAATAATTTATGATCGTCATTATCATCATCACCGTATTCGCTGTCTGGTCGTTTCTTTCTGTTTTGTGATCCCTCCTTTAGCTCTAAATTTTTTTTTTTTAACAATTTTTTTTTATTCAATTTTAATTTTATCAACAACACATTACAAATACAATACATGTCCATTCAAACTTACAAGCATACATCATATTCATTTAGATATAATGTTATATATATTCATACCTGTAGCCATTCTATATGTCTTTACTCACTCACTCACACACATAAAGACACCAAATCAAACTTACACATTACAAACATACTGGGGGGGGGGGGGGGGGGGGGGGGGGGGGGGGGATTTTTTCTTTTGCAGCCTCGGACTAATTGTTTGATTACACAGATGGTAAATAGTGTATACAATGTACACGTAAAAGTATATACCTGAACTTTAAATTGTCAGCACAAAACTGTTACATTAAATAAAACCACATCATAGATATATTAAAATCATTAAAATCATATGTTAAGCCAGTTTTCAAGATTATTTTGTAACTCAACGTTGTTTCGGTATGCATTATGCTTAACTATCATCAGCTTATGAGCTTTCAGTTCAAACAGTATATGGTTCTTTAAACTTATTAAATTGATATCTTTTTCTAAACATTTCATTTTAAACAAATATTGTTTAATCAAAAGTAAAATAAGGTTATCTAATACCAAATCTGCATCACTGAAACTAAATTTTCCAAGTATAAATTCCTGTTTAATAAAATCGACAAAAATGTTGTTAGCAGCAAGTAATTGTTTAAATTCACGTAAAAGAACACTAACCTTATCACAATCCCAAAAAAAGTGTTCAATGGTTTCTGGAAAATTTCTACAGAATGTACATAAAATATCTTGTTTTATACCCATTTGATGTAGAATTGTATTTGTAGTTAAAATTCTATGATTGATTCTGTATTGAAGCCATCTTAGTTTTGTACTATTAGTGGTTTTAAAAACATTTGTATAAACTTCTTTCCATTGGTTTTCCTGGATATTAAAAATTAAGCTCCATTTTCTTTGTGATGTAGGCTTTGTGTGATTATGGCACAAGATTCTATAGATGTCATGTGTCCCTTTTTTATTTCTTAGTATAACTTTCAAATTTAAAGGTATGTTTGGTAAACAGATTGCTGAAGAGAAAGTTTCCTGTTTACTATTTATAAAATGTTTTACAGCTCTAATAATACCATGAAATGTTAAAAAGTTGGATCTTATACCATATTTTTGTTGAAATTCTTCAAAATTATAAAATGAGCCATCTTTTTTAACAATATCATATATATACATTACCCCTTTCCTGAACCATTCTTTGCAGAAAGCAGGTTTGTTGTTTATTTTGATGTTATAATTATACCACAAAGGATTTTCCCAAATTTTTTCATTGTAAGTATTGGACCTATCTATTGTTATATACCAAGCTTTCAGAACATCTTTCCAAAACAAATTTGTACATTCTTCCAAAGTAATTTTGAGTTTTTGAAGTCCACAATTTGCCAAAGCAAATGTATCCATATATTTATCTGTAATATACATCCAACTAGCATCATCTTTATAAATCCGCCTTACCCATGTTGTCTTAAGACCTGTTATAAAAGATTTTAAATTAATCATCTTTAAACCACCTTCAATATATGACTTAATTATAACATCACGTTTAATTTTGTCTGTTTTACCACACCAAAGAAATTCATATAAAATATTGTTGACTTTTTTTATATACGATTCGTTTGGGTTCGGGAGAGCTATAAAGAGATGATTGAATTGTGAAATAAGTAGTGTTTTTATAATAGTTATTTTCCCTATTGGAGTAAGATTTCTTCGGCTCCACGAGTTAATGAGGGATTTCAGTTTAATAAGTTTCTTGTCAAAATTCAATTTTACTATTTTATGCAAATCAACATCATATTCTATTCCTAAAAGATTAAACTTTGTGCTTCCCCATGAAAGATTGTGTACTGTTGTATATTTATCATTACTATACTTTTTGCTACCTATCCAAATTACCTGGGTCTTGGTGAAATTCATTTTGAGTCCAGAAACTCTGGCATAATAATTAAGCTGTTGTAGAGTGATATTTAAAGATTTTTCCGAGCCATCAAGAGTAACTGAAGTATCGTCCGCAAATTGAGAGAGAAGAATTTCTTGATTGTCAACTACAATACCACTAATGTCTAAATTATTTCTTAATAATATCGATAAAATCTCTGCACATAGTATAAAAATATATGAAGAGACCGGATCCCCCTGTCGGCAACCGCGCTCAATACCGAAAAAATTTGTCAAGTTACCTCCCATATTGATAGCAGACTGAATGTTTTTTTGAAAAAGTTTAATCCATTTAATAATTGATTGTCCAAAATTGAAAAAATTTAAAGTTTTTGAAATGAATTTCCAAGAAACAGAGTCAAAAGCTTTTTCAAAGTCAATTAACAAAAGAAGACCAGGTATGTCATGTTCTTCAGTATATTGCATTAGATCGTAAATTAATCGTGTATTTTCGCCAATGTATCTACCTGGAACAAATCCAGTTTGATTATTACTTATTAATTTGGTGATAACAGTTTTAAATCTTTCCGCTATTGTGCCAGATGCCAGTTTGTAAATAGTATTAAGTAATGTAATAGGGCGCCAATTTTTTAACTGATTACGTGGTTTATCTCCTTTAGGAATACATGTTATAATTCCTTGTTTTTGGGTAATAGACAATTCTGATATCGAGTAACCATAATTGATTGACCTGACTATGTTATGACTAAGTTGCTTCCAAAATACTCTTAAAAATTCAACTGAAAATCCGTCAGAACCAGGACTTTTATTTTCTTTCATTTTTTTTTTATATTTTCCCCATCTCGGCTATGGTAATTGGTCCTTCTAAAGATAGAGATTCAAGGGGAGATAATTTGGGTACATTATATTGACCTAATAGTTCTTCTAAATCATCATCAAGGATGTCATCATTTCTCTTATATAATTTTTTATAAAAAAGTTCAGTTTCCTTCAAAATTTCTGACTGCCCTGTTATAACTGTTCCATCTTCCTTCTTTAGCTCTAAATTTCTCTCTTGGTGTCTTTCGTATATATGACTTGCCGATTCGGAGTCTGTTTCAAACTGACTACCACAGTTTTTACAGTGGTGTTCAGCCCCTGTTGAGTCTGAAGAGGAACCCGCGGGAACATCTAATCTATAGTTATTATGAGTGGTACTTGTATTGGAGTCACTCGAGCTGTTTGTTTCTTTTGGGGGATTATGCATTTCCCACCCTTGGATCTTACACCCCCATTCTACATGCGTAACGAGATGAAAAATAAAATAAATAAACAAATATGAATAATTTTACATAACGCTAACATACACCGAAACTCCTTAATTAAAGCATCAGAGAGGTGACAGATGATTATACATTCACCAAAATAAACTTATTAAGTGATCTCTATTAATGAATGAATGGACTATCGAACAATTCGTCTACCTTTGTGTGAAGATACTCTACTTCCTCTTCGTCTCCCTTCTTTTCCTTTTTCTTTCTTTTTCTGATACAGAGAAACGACATTTCGTTATTAAGAGCCGATTAAAACATGTATCCTGTTATATATATAATTTACTATCAAATCAGATTACATTGCAACGAAATAATTGCTTACATTTAACTTACCGGCAGCTGCTCCGACTTCATCCATTTCATCAATCATCTTCCGATAGTCTTCCATATGTGAAACAAACACGATACGTTTAGTTTTCAGTAATGTATGAAAATATTATGAATGTTTTAACCAATATACACGCATAGTTTTCATATTATATACGTACCTGTCTCATTTTCTCTCTCAAATCACGGTTTTTTCCCTCTTACTCACCCCTCTTCTTTTCAAGACTGTTTACTCTCCGCCTCTTCGCTTCTAAACGTTTTTCGTTAATTTCCACCTTCTTAACCAGTAGAATTCTTTTGGCTCCCTGTTCCTCTGCCATTGTTGTATCAACGTTTCCTTAATTCACCAGAATAGTATATCCCATATACGCTGCGACGTAGGATTCAAACTAATCTGTCAACTTTCTACTTGTCTGTTCACTACTTCACCCTGTCTCAATCACGTGACTTGGTTAATAATTCGTGTATTATAAGCCAGTTCCGATCACATGACTTTCTCGTCTTCTCTGTTTTACAGTAATCAAAACAAATCTTCTATCTACAGTCACGACGGAATCTGTATTCAAATCAATCTAGCATCACATTGCAATCATAACTTTCTACTCTCGGGGCAGTTTTGAAATGACTATCCACTACTTCTCGCTATGTCTCGATCAAATGAATTCCGTATGTAAATCATGTATTATAGGATAATTCCGCTCACATGACTTTCCTTAGCGACCGGATTGTCTTTATCACCGACGACAGTGATATGTACTATAATAACAACAATCGTTAAGGAAACCCCCTATTACACGATATTAACGAAGCATAAAACCTGTCGTGGACTATGTACAGAGAGTCGTACTCTAATAAATAAAAGGTCGTTTAAAACACAAAATATTACACAAGCTTGACGACGACACTTAATTAACTCTTGTCTTCTCTGTTTTACAGTAATCAAAACAAATCTATCTACAGTCACGACGGAATCTTCGAATCAATCTAGCATCACATAACAATCATAACAATAACAACTTTCTACTCTCGGGACATTTTAATTTCACGCTCTAGCCATTCACTACTTCACCTTGTCTTAATCACATGACTTCCGGTAGCCATTAATGTATTTTAGGATAGTTCCGGTCACATGACTTTCCTTTTCAGCCAGTTTTAGAATTAGCGTCCAGGGCAACGGCCTCCTGTATATGACTTAACAATGTCCTATACAATCAGTCCTATCATGTCGAACAATTTGTGAGCATTGTTTTTCATTATGAATGAGAGTGGTCTGATAATGTGTTATTTTTTTAAATTGATATTTTTCTAACCAGTACTCACAGTTACATCTCATTTATAATTTATGAACATACTATGTACTCATTATAAGGCGAGCTATATATTTAAGATGTTAATTAAAGATTATTTTTCTAGCATATTTTAGCTCACCTGCCCGAAGTGACGCGGCGTCCGCTGTCCGTCCGGCGTCAACTTTTCCATTCAGAAAACTTCTTTTCAATAACCAAAAGGCCCAATGACCTAATAATGGGCCTGTAGCATGCTGGGTTGAAGGGCTACAAAGTTTGTTCAGATGAATGACCTTGACTTTCATTCAAGGTCATAGTGGTCAAAAAGGCTAAAATCTTTAAACGACTTCTTTTCAATAACCAAGAGTCCCAGAGACCTAATGTTTGGTCTGTAGCATGCTGGGGTGAAGGGCTACCAAGTTTGTTCAAATAAATGACCCTGACCTTCATTCAAGGTCACAGAAGTCAAAAAGACTAAAATCTTTAAACAACTTTTTCTCAATAACCAAGAGTCCATGGGAGTTGATATTAGATCTGTAGCATGCTGGGGTGAAGTGCTACCAAGTTTGTTCAAATGAATGGCCCTGACTCGCATTCAAGGTCACGTCGATCAAGTATGCTTAAATCTTTAAATAACTTCTGAATAGCCAAAGTGCTGAGAGACATTATATTGGTCCTGTAGCATGCTTCCAAATAACTGCAGGATCCATATATGAACAGATCACTGGACCCTTGTTCTTATAAACATATTTATTCAAACATTAATCCTTTGCAAGGATTTTACGTCACTTATTTGTAAATACATCTAATATGTTAAAGTGCTTTCTCTAACGAATCATTCAATCCAAACAGTGTTGAGTTCGTTTAGCCTGTTTATTCTGTATTTGATAAAAAAAACCCAGTATGTACAAAACATACAACGCATTACACATTCATTCGAATCTCGCATAAAGGGACATAACTCTTACATATACTTAAGTTATCAATAATGCATAATAGTACATTTTTGTCTCAATTTCTTCATGTAAAGATATAGTAATATTTTTACAATGTACATATCAAACATTAATATATATCACATTCACAATTACATATCGATAAACAGTTGATATGAAATTACATAATACATGAATTCCAACATACAATATAATTAAAATCTAGATGGTCTTTATCACTACTCTTCATGTAACGTAATGAGAATGACCATCTAGATTTTAATTAGATTGTCCAACATATAGCTCACTTATAAAATAATATCGTACATAGGAAACTTACTCTACATATCCTGCAGAGGTTTACAGAATTGCTTTGGGTTCTTAATTATTCTATCTATCACAAGTCAGTATGTACAATGTACTGAAAATGGAATAATATATTTGCCTTATATAGCAGTTCTAATCAGTCAGCTATAATTTAGAATATAAATTACACATGTCCAAATACTGAAAACATATATACTTCCTTTGTCTTTGCATTAAATCAGTGTATTATAATTTAGTAGTAAAATAATAATTTAAACCTTACATAATGCCAAGATTCTGATAAAACATTACAGAATATACATATAATGATAATAATAATAGAACATTGTATGGATAAAAACTCACCCAGTTCCTTTTAAGTTCTTCAAGCTCAACCTATTCCTTCAATACGTTGGTGCTGAGTGAAATTAGTCTAGTTAAAAATCATGCAGTTGTTAGCTATGACCAATGTCCGTAGATGTCGTGTGACTAAATGTACTCAAATTCCACACATTCTTACATACTGTACAGGTAACACACAACATAAAGGGTCCTTAGACCACTATTTTTCCTCATACAACCAGTTTAGGTGGTTTACATCAAGACCTTTCATAATATCAACATCCAAAATATCATTATCACACATAATAAATATGTATCACCCTGTTACACATACAAATATAGAAATATAAGTGAAGTAAAATCCTTGCAAAGGATAAATTTAAGAATAAATATATATGGTTTCTAAGAATAGATGCTAGAAAAATAATCTTAATTAACATACTAAAATCCATAATATACATGTAAATGAGCAGTTTCATTATATCTTCAGACGCTTTACATATTTTTTCCATTTAATTGTGCGTTTGAAATATAACAATATATTTATACATATATATCCGTTTTCTGCTGTGGTTCATTTAGTATTTTAAGGGTTACTTCCCTTGATCAAATTCAGGTCCGCTATGTTTGTCGGTTCCGATTTTATTGAGTCTTAAACTAAATCATTACATTTTTAAAACAGAAATTATATTTTCCTATGTAGTAACATCACTTATTGCATTGTACACATCAATATTACAAAAAAACAACAATATCATACAGCAAAATTCCTGTTCAGGTCCACCCGACCCCATTCAGGTCCTACGACGTGTTTGTCAGTTCGATTAGCGACCCATATATCGAGCCGTAAAATACATCATTATGCTTTTGTTTTGTACAGATAAAAGTATTTTACTATGAAATAACATGTCTTCTTGCATTATGCACAAAACATATACAAACTTAGCTATTATACAGCTAAAATCCCGTTCAGGTCCACTCGATCCCATTCAGGTCCGCCGTGTTTGTCAGTTCCAATAGCTACTCATTTATCGAGCTTTAAAAAAGAGCATTCAAATTTGTTTTGTTTTTCAAATGAAAATGGTGTTTCGACATGTAATAACGCCACCTCTTGCATAAAACATTGGGGTTTTTATGTGGGGAAGAAACTCCGGATATGGTTGTCGGTACTGCAGAGGTTCTGGCTTTGGGGACCAATTGTGACGACGTCCTGGATGTGGGTTCCTGCTGTGAGGAGGCCATGGAGGAGTATTCGTGTGATGAGAGGACCTTTTAAGGGAATAAAGAATGGGGTGTAGTAAGGGCCGATAACTCTGTTATCGTTCCTTGTGGAGCGTAATGAAAGTATGGCCTAATTCACCCATTTTGCCGGCTGTTGTAGTGATTTGAGGGTGGAAAAATGGCACATACAATTTTTATGGTTTTTTGAACCATTGTAAAACTCGACTCGATCTGGGTCTGGATGTGTGTGGTATCCCTGTGAAAATTGTTATTTATGAGATATTTTTGGTCAAACATGCCAAAATCGTCATTTTGACCGGTAGCTGCTGTTAACCGGTCCTTAAAAATCAGCCTTTCAAACCAAAAAATCTGAAAATCCAAACATAGCAGGTATAGATATTTCTGAAGAAAACGCCTTTTTACATCCAGAATCCTACGTCATTCTATTTTCAGTAACAGTGTGTATTTGTGATTTTCTAAATCTCAACACACTATTATCCTCGTATCACATATAAAGTACCCGTTTCATGTGTGATTTACTCGGGGAAATAGCTACAAACCCGGGAAACACATTATCCACAGGGACTTGGTTCACGGGGAAACACCAGCTGATTGGCCGATCGAGTTGCACCAGTCGTTAACACACTTTCGGACGTAGATTTGACCTCTACCCCTGACCCGGATGTAAATAATCAAAATAATCGACACTTTAGTGATAGATGCATATTGACAGCTATCTCCATAAAATATATCGAAGTTAATTGTAATCATTGTCCCAATATGATATTTAGACCAGAAGTGATGTTTAAGGTTGTGTGGTAGTTATTTTTTAGTTCACATATTTTGATTAAATAATCAACACCTCTATGCTAAATATCTCCACATGTACAGATTTTAAGCCGATTATATTTCACAAAGTTGTCTCCCCTGATAAAAACCACATTCGTATCATAAGAAACTCACCTTTAAATGACTTTTCAAAAAAAATCGAAAGCCAAACAACTCCCAATGTTTGAAGACTTCTTTCCTGTGTGTAGTTCTGTAAGAAAGGTTGAGTTCAATGAAATTTATTATACACAAGAAATCAATAAAATAATATCTTTTTGTGGAAAAAAACCCCGAAAAATTCACACACTTAAAAACATGAAATTAATTTACTGTTAACATTATTATGTATTATTGGCATCAATATAGATATCAAATGTTTTGATACAAACCTGTTGTAAAAAAATTGTTTGTAATCAGCAATTTTTAAATTGTTTGAAATAAAATTCTTTTTTAAAGTAACACTTATTTGTAGTATTTTGATATAACAGACATTAACAAATCCTTAACTTTGGATAAAAATACAAACAACTTAATATTGAATAACATGCAAGTGAATAAGAATTATATAAAAAGAAAGTAGGATACATGCAGTTGTGATATATTAATTAATAACAGTTTTGTAGTCTAAAGTTAGAATGAAGAAACATTCGACAGATCAACAAAGTGAGATCTAACAGCTAATGCAGTGCAGATCATTTCATGCCATTCAAAACAAACTACATTCATTATTACAAGCAAATCACTGTACACAAAATGAGTATACATGCTACTGTTTACACATTAATTTGGTATAACAAATACCAATCTTAATCATTGATTGGTTACAAATTTATTTGATTGGTTTCACTTTCACTAAATCAAATTTGAACGAAAACTCGGGGAAAACATTTGATAATCTAACTTCTCCAGAGAATGTTGACCAGCTACGACACGAGTGTCACTTTCATGTTCAAATCTGAACTTCAATCCTCATTGTAGTCCAACGTCTGTCTTTACCTCATCACTATCTTGTTCTGGCCCTCTTGCTGCACTGTCCACATGTAATTTTTCAGCACAAACCTCAGCAAAATTTACAAGTATATATAGACTCTTGCACAAGCATCCCTCTCAGCTTCATTCAATTGAGCCCATCCATCCTTCACATCAGGTAAAATTTCCATCCGGTAACTTTCTTACAGAGTTTGGAATTTCTTTTCCGTTGCTGCTCTATCTGACATATTGTTCTTAATTCCAGCTCTTTATTCCTGTATCTGTCCCATCACATATTTCATCTATATCGGTTAGTATAGTTTTTCCAGAACAGTCGATGAACTTTTAGAACACATCTCCCTTAATCCAAGTAGGTATGCATTTTTGTCGCAATCAGACACAGCAAATACTTCAAACGACCTACCAAATTTTGACGTTTCGTCAGAATACAGTGTCATATCCTCCTTGCTGGCTACTTCCTCCAGTTGCTTTGTTGCAACACTTAACGAAATATACTACACTTCCCCCTCCTTTGGAACATTGAACTTCCACTGTTCAACAAGTGATCATAGTCTTCCTTTTTTTTTCTCTCAATCTATGTGTGATATATAAAATTACAAACCAAAAAAAAAACCTATAATTTGACATGTATACGTACGCTTATCGCATGGATATCGAATGTCCGCCGACGATAACTACATGTACACTATTCTATGAAAAATACATCGCATGGGCATCTAGTGCCCGTCGATGCTATTACACTTCATAACAAAAATAATTAGGAACTCTCCTTTCCCCTCTCTCTCTCATACATTGAAAGTCATTATTTCGAGGAATAATAAACATGTATGCAGTTATAAAAGTAAAATCGTTACATAATGTACCCAATGTGATATAATCAAAACTTTATTAAAATCAAACTAATGAAATATCATCATGTTAAACAACAATATAACGAGTATCAGACCCTCATTCAAATAGACATAAATCTAGAATAAAAAGGGGGTGAAAATAGGTACAGCACAAAGTATGGGCTGGTATTGCCCGACAATGTACTCTACACTAATTTATGAAAAAATACATCGCATGGGCATCTGGTGCCCGTCGATGAAAGCATACTATTTCGTTCCCGGGGGTTATGTTTTGTGTGGATATAGAATACCCAATAACAAACCCATTCGGGACGCTATTTCCCAAATAACTATTCGTAATATTAACACCATATTCATAATAGTGGAACAAACATAAATTCATTTACGTAAATGCATATGACATTTTACGCTTAACATTTAGGATATTCTCTAGCAACAATGATGATGAATATTATATTTCTATGAAATTTACAAGTACATACAAGGCGATAATAATCACATAGATGGAATATCGCGGGTTCGTATAAGATACGAGTCCAATGTTTTAAACACATTTTGTGACTACACAAATCACGGTAATGTAATCAATTGAATGTCCGTATTTTATGATAAGTATTAATCCTAACGTTTTTCACACACTAACGTTAGTAATACAGTTAAAGTCACAACAGCACGATATCCGGAAGGTCACAGTTTATTTTCACATCACAGTGGTGTAGTTTCTTCAAATTGATATAATCGAAAAATGTCCGTTCTATAATTATAATCCAAAAAAGTCTCACAGCGTGTTTAAATAAATGTACTCCAATGAATGTCACATCTATAGCAGGAATGAAATTCAAATTAAAGTTCACTGGTCTAAATCTTCAACATCTTCCGCGTTTCTGGAATATTGTTTATCGGAATGTTCACTAATTTCGTCCTTTAGGAACGTGAAAAAAACTGTTCCAGTCGACATTGTATGGTGGGACTTGTCGACCATTACACCTCGCCTCGAAAATTTGGTTTCTTACTGTGGTCACAGAGTTTCCTTCCCGTACCGTGCGGATCATTAATTTGATTGTGAAGGTTTCCTCAGAAAGAATCTCTCTCCTGTCAGACACACTACAGTTCTCCTCCTCGTCATCGAAATTATTCGGCGTGTTGGATAGCCGATGGCCTGATCCGGGATGTGTGGTGGACTCTCTGGACTGGTAATTTCCTCTATTAGGTCGAACAACGACTTTGTGGTGTCATCATGGTTGTCCCTTTCTAAATTATTGTACTCTGCATCTTTTGCCATTCCTCTAGCTGTCTCGATTGATAACGTAACCCTCGTTAGGTGAAGTTTTAGGTATTCTGTTCGTGTGAATGTCCGTTCACACCCGTCGATGTGACAGTATTTGACTCTGATGTTATCGGCATGACTAACATTCCGGTTACGATTGAGGTTTCTTTTGCTTTTGTATATTTTTCCGCAGTCTCCGCATCTATGTCCTTTCTCTTCCATTTCCATCTTGTGTGTGGCTTAATCTTTGTATCGAGCCAGTAACTTTATCTGTCTTGTTTTAGTGGACAATACTCTCTCTGTTTTGTTCAGATTTCGCTGCCCGTTTTCTAGGTATTATATAACCACTCCGGGAATGTTTTCCTTACACTGTATTCGAAAAAGGACGTCTCCATATCTCTCTGTTATTACCTAGGGACCTGTCCAATGCCGTGAGATTTTCTTCTTTCGTCCTGGAGTATTGTTGGGTTGATAGCGCCAGTATTGTTTCTTTTGTCGCTTTGTCTCCCTTTTTTGCTATTTTGTGTGTCTCACGGAGTTTTTCTTGTAGATCTTGAACGTATTCAGTAGAACATTCCATTCCTGGGTCTTGTACAGGTGGTTCCGTCATGACGTCCAATGGTAAAACCATCTCCCTACCAAACACCACTGCCCTGCAGGTAGGGCGTAAGAATTGTACCTGCTGCCCCCATTGCATGATCGTAAGAGGCGACTAAACTTGGGATCTTATCTTTTCTCTTTCCTAACAACTTTCTTCTTCCTAATGCCTCCCTTGACAATGCCTCACCTTTGGCCTTTAGTTGAGCGTTCGCCGCTGTGAGGAAGGTTTTGGGTTCTGTCCCCTAGCCGGGACATACCAGAGTCTTTAAAAATGGTAGTTGCTACTCCTGCTAAGCGCTCGGCATATTTGGAGTGGGACGACTGGTTGGCCCGTTGTCAGTATAATGTGACCGGGTGGGGTGTGCTGCTGGATGTCTTCGGCAGTATGCTTCAGTGAGATAGCACTTTAAATCGGCAAAAGTTCCGGCCTATCACAAACCTGCTATCGAGATGCACGGAAAAACCCTAACCCTCACAACATATTTACAGCAATAAGTTTGTGTATCTGTGTGTCAAAGTTTGGCTTCGCCAGTCACGCTGGAAACCCCGTGGAGAAAATGTCGGAAACTTGATAATAACCAGAAGTAAGTCATTATAAGTTATGATAAATGTTTGTAAAAAACTGTCTGACCGCCGTTCGATTTCTGATTTTTCTGTATATTTTACATATACATTGAATCAACATGGAAACGTACTGATGGGGTGTACACACAAGCATGATACGCATGGCTGACGCGCAGATGTATCTAGCTTAACCTACATGTACAACTAAATATAGAAATTTAGAAAGAAAAACAATCTGTTAAAATTGAATATTCATCCCATTAGTCAAACCTGCCTTAGCGACCACCTGAATTAAACGACTTCCTTTCATATGCGACCGCATTTTTTCCTCCCAACGTTATTTACTATACTAGTGACCTGAATTAAGCGACTACCGACCATCATTTCCGTGTCCCAAATGCTGAAAAGCGACTTTTTTCCAGCGACTTTCCGAGTTTTAAAACGGAAGCCAGAACTCATAATGAAGAAGAAACCGGACGAACTTGTCTGCTTTTAAAGATTAAAAATACTTCAGAAATGCATGAGATGTCTTATTCTGTCTCAAAAAATGAATTTATTATCTTTGCCCTGAAAACACCCCAAAACGAACGAAACTGTACTTTACTTCTAAAGAATGAAAGGAGATGGGATATGGCGAAAAAAAGTCCTCGCCATTCAGACGATTTTCACGAATTTTTTATTGATAAAAATATAAACATTTGCCTGGGAAGAATGAAAATCATTTGCCTGGGAAGAATGAAAAAGAGTGAATAAACAATCAATTTACTGTTTAACTGAAATGTATGTTCTTTGAGACATCAGGACAGATATTTGCTAATTAAAAACGTCTCCATCGTTATGAAGAAAATGTAGTTACGTGACTAATAATCCGGACGGAAGTCCGGACCAGGATGGCCCTGCAGGTAGGGCGTAAGAATTGTGCCTGCTGCCCCCATTGCATGATCGTAAGAGGCGACTAAATTTGGGACCTTATCTTTTCTCTTCGTTCTTCACAGCTTTCTAATTCCTAATGTCTCCCTTGCCAATGCCTCACTTTTGGCCTTTAGTTGAGCGTTCGCCCCTGTGAGGAAGGCTTTGGGTTCTCTCCCCTAGCCGAGACATACCAGAGTCTTTAAAAAATGGTAGTTGCTACTGCTGCTTAGCGCTCAGCATATTTGGAGTGGGACGACTGGTTCGCCCGTTGTCAGTATAATGTGACCGGGTGGGGTGTGATGCTGGGTACATACATGTATAATGACTTAATGCTTCACCCCAAGAGCCGCGAGGCATGATGAGCGAATTCATAATTAAGAATACAGAGAAGAATGGAACTTGAAAAATTGTTTATTCTATATCACTTCTAAAACATTCAGTTGAATGATGCATATTTTCCTATATGCGCGTTCCTTATGATAAACGTGAGAGGATGGCAATGAAAAGGCAGACAGTTACTTATTTCCTTAAAGGATTGAGAAACGGAACTTCAACTTTAGGGTTAAATGAAGTAATATTTGTGAGCAAATAACCGAAATGTGAAATCAATATGTAATTTTAAATATTTTACCATCCGTCTGAGGATTTTCCGCGATTTTGTTAATTTTAACAAATGAGGACTTCATTAGGCCTCCATCGATGAGTATAAGGAACAGTTATAGCACTCGTAATTCTGCTGGGCATGGGTCCATCAGACCATTGATTCGGTAAGTGCGGTTGCCAATTGGGGGATTTTAATTAGGATATGTTTGACCGATTCCAAACTCTTCTATATAATTCATCCTACAAGTGTTCAATTAACAAATCGGGCTATATAAAGTCCATTCAATAGCGATTATGTACTTGGTTGCAAGAAAGTCCCTACAAACTCTCGCAATGTATTATCTAGCATACTCCTCCTGAAAAGTCGATTTGTACCTCCTAATGAACGGCACAACATAATGCATAAGGTTCTCATCTCGATATCGTACAGCCGTTGGATTCCCGTTAATAACTAAAGGTGTCTTTAATCCATGAAAAGCGTTCCATTCGATGTCAGTACACACGTTGATGGACATCTGATCGAAATAACGTCAAACGTGACGAACATTGGCCTCCGGCGTCTCACTGAAAAACGTCCGGGTACATGTGCCATCAACCATCGCAAACAAGAAGAGCACGGCGTTGATGTGTTAGTGGCAAACTAACGTCCTGCAGGTACAATTATCACGCCCTACCTGCAGGGCAGAGTGCTTATACATATATCAACCTGGTGAATAAATGTAGGATATTGATATTGTAAACCAGATCAGGCCAATATGTAACATATGTGCCTCAATTTTCTCCCTTGTCACATATTTTCTTTTTATATCAGCTCAAAGATGCCCCCGGTGCGGTAAGAGAAGAGAAGTAGCAGCACACATGTCGCACTCCGTGACAAACGCAAATAAATATTACGTCACTGAATCGGCAGCAAACAGGGCGTCCCGTGCTGTAAAAATTATACACACAGGTAAGCAACGTATTTCTCAAAACATATTGTTGAAAATAAAGACCTACAAAAGTGTATATCACTCAATTTTGTCTTTCCGTCAATCAATCAGCTGTAATCGAAAAGGAGTCTTCTGAAGATATTTTTACATCTCATTTCAATCATAAAAAAGAAATTTAAGGTTTCGGCATATAACAAGATAGGGATAAAGCCGAATATATTTTTTTATGTTTTGGAGATAGCATAAATCGGAGTGTGCTCCAAAGAAAAAAAACACGCAGATAATGATGATTCCTGTACATTTTGTTCATAGAAATAATCATACCGTTGGAATAACAAATCAAACGTTTACAAAGGGTCATGACCATATTTACTATATTGAATTATAACATTAATTATTATTTACGTTTTTAGCTCACCTGGACCGAAGGTTCGGTGAGCTTATGCCATGGTGCGGCGTCCGTCCGTCAACAATTGCTTCAAATCGCTACTAGTCAAACAGTTCTTATTGGATTTTGACCAAATTTAGTCAGAAACATCCTTGGCAGAAGGGGATCAGATTTTGCATAAATGGTGACTCTGACCCCCAAGAGGCCTGAGGGGCGGGCCCCAAATTCAGGCAATTCCTTTAAATCGCTACTAGTCATAAAGTTATGAATGGATTTGAACCCAATTTGGTCAGAAACATCCTTTGGGGAAGGGGAACAGACGCCATCGCAAAAAATTTAAATAAATAAAAAAAAATCAGCTGGCATTATCACTATATTACTGGACACCCCCCCTCCCCCCCCCCCCCCCCCCCCCCCCCCCCCCCCCCCTCCTTTATGCGACTGCCTAAACAAGAAATTAAATGAAAATGGATGCTGTTCATATCTTAATTTCACAGAAAGTAACGAAATTAATTTTGTCTAATGTATGCTCGCGATGATCCGATATTGTGATTGTCATTTGTGGGTAGATCTAAAATCATATATATAGTTGGGAAATGGCTTCATATAAGTTTGAAAGCCGAAAGTTGAAGATTAATATATATATTACGTCATGCACGCGGAACTCCCTGCTATCGCCGAATTCTGATTCGTCAATAACTTTCTCTACACGAGCAAGTTATAAACTTTCGATATTATTATCGCACGTGAAAGTCACGTCAGATATAACTTTGAATGCGTTGATGAATTCGTGCAACTTGCTCTCTAGAAAACGATCCCAAATGATTGCAAATTTGCTATATTCATTTTCCGCCGGGTTGTTCAGTTGCTAATACCAAAGAAAATTAGCTATATTACAGGTCTATATGTTGATTATTAAGCATTTTATGGCATTTCATGTAATGGAAAATGTTCTTCTTAATATGAAAAGATTCATACAGGTGTAGACCTATTTTTTCTAGTACCTCATCTTAGGCAAGAAATCAATGTATATTTATGTTCAGTAGCTAATACCAAAGAAAATGAGCTATATTACATGTCTATATGTTGATTATTAGGCATTTTATGGCATTTCATGTAATGGAAAATTTTCTTCTTAATATGAAAAAATCCACACAGGTGTAGACCTATTTTTTTCTATTACCTCATCTAAGGCAAAATATCAATGTCTATTTATGTTCAGTGGCTAATACCAAAGAAAATGAGCTATCTTACAGGTCTATATGTTGATTATTAAGCATTTTATGGCATTTCATGTAATGGAAAATGTTCTTCTTAATATGAAACAAGAGGCCCATGGGCCTTAACGGTCACCTGAGATTTGAAATATTTCAGTTAATTAAATTGACCATTTTTGGCCCCCGCCCATAAGCCCCTAGGGGTCAGTCAGGGCCAACATTTGCATATTATCAAACTTTCATCCCATGCTGAAAATGTTTACCAAGTTAGAATGAATTCCAATAGAAATCAAACAAATCATTCAAAAACGTGATTTCCCTATATAAACTATAGTAAAATTTACCCCCTCCCCAGGGTCATGAAATTCACAATTTTAGTAAAGCGCCTTAAGACCCTTCCATCTATAAACAGTATTTGATTCTATCTTATTTCGGTCTGAAAAGAAGATTTTTGAAATTTTAGTCAATTTGACCCTTTTTAGCCCCGCCCATTAGCCCCTAGGGGTCAGTCAGGGCCAACATGTGGATACCCTCAAACTGCCATCCCAAGCTGATAATGTTAACCAAATTAGAATGAATTCCAATAGAAATCAAACATATTATAGTCAAAAATGTGATTTCCCTATATAAACTATAGTAAAGTTTACCCCCTCCCCAGGGGCAAACTTGAGACCCCAGGGTCATGAAATTCAAAATTTTAGTAAAGCACTTTAAGATGCTTCCAACTACAAAAAGTATTTGATTCCAACTTATTTCCGTCTTGAGAAGATTTTTTTAAATTTCAGTCAATTTGGCCCTTTTTAGCCCCGCCCACTAGCCCCTGGGGGTCCATTTGGCCCTTTTTAGCCCCGCCCACTAGCCCCTGGGGGTCCGTCAGGGCAAACATGTGTATACAATCAAACTGCCTTCACAAGGTGATAATGTTAACCAAGTTAGAATGAATTCCAATAGAATTCAAACAAATTATATTAAAAAAATGTGATTTCCCTATATAAACTTTAGTAAAGTTTACCCCCTCCCCAGGGGCAAACTTGAGACCCAATAGAAATAAAACAAATAAAAGTCAACAAGAGGCCCATGGGGCCTGTATCGCTCACCTGGTTGGATTAGACCAAATGTCGAAATAATGTTCATATTCAATTTGTTTTATTTGTAAAACTCTAACAATGCTATATATGGTTATAGTGTGGGAATCCGAACTGCTTTAAAGATTAATGAAGTCCAGACTCTCTAAGGTCTGAAAGACCTCAAGAATTGTTAATAGAACATTCATTCATCACTTTATGACTAGTAGCGATTTAAAGGAATTACCTCTATTTCACCTATTGGGCCCCGCCCCTTTGGCCCTTCGGGGGTCAGTCACCATTTATGCAAAATCTCTTCCCCTGTTTCTGACCAAATTGGGTTCAAATCCATTCATAACTTGATGACTAGTAGCGATTCAAAGGAATTACCTCTATTTCCCCCACTGGGCCCCGCCCTTTTGGCCCCTTTAGGGTCAGAGTCACCGTTTATGCAAAATCTGTTCCCCTTCCCCCAAGGATGTTTCGGACCAAAATGGGTTCAAATCCATTCATAACTTTATGACTAGTAGCAATTTAAAGGAATTACCTCTATTTCCCTTATTGGGCTCCACCCATTTGGCTCCTCCGAGGTCAGAGCCACCATTTATGCAAAATCTGTTCCCCTTCCCCAAAGGATGTTTCTGACCAAATTGGGTTCAAATCCATTCATAACTTTATGACTAGTAGCGATTCAAAGGAATTACCTCTACTTCCCCCACTGGGCCCCGCCCTTTTGGCCCCTTTAGGGTCACAGTCACCGTTTATGCAAAATCTGTTCCCCTTCCCCCAAGGATCTTTCTGATCAAATTGGGTTCAAAACCATTTATAACTTTATGACTAGTAGCAATTTAAATGAATTACCTCTATTTCCCCTATTGGGCCCCACCCCTTTGGCCCCTCCGGGGTCAGAGTCAACATTTATGCACAATCTGTTCCCCTTCCCCCAAGGATGTTTCGGACCATATTAGGTTCAAATCCATTCATAACTTAATAACTAGTAGAGATTTAAAGGAATTACCTCTATTTCACCTATTGGGCCCCGCCCATTTGGCTCCTCAGGGGTCAGAGTCACCATTTATGCAAAATCTGTTCCCCTTCCCCCAAGGATGTTTCTGACCAAATTGGGTTCAAATCCATTCATAACTTTATGACAAGTAGCGATTTAAAGGAATTACCTCTATTTCCCCTATTCGGCCCCGCCCCTTTGGGGTCAGAGCCACCATTAATGCAAAATTTGTTCCCCTTCCCCCAAAGATATCTCTGACCAAATTGGGTTCAAATCCATTCATAACTTCATGACAAGTAGCGATTTAAAGGAATTACCACTATTTCCCCCACTGGGCCCCGCCCTTTTGACCCCTTTAGGGTCAGAGTCACCGTTTATGCAAAATCTGTTTCCCTTCCCCCAAGGATGTTTCTGACCAAATTGGGTTCAAATCCATTCATAACTTTATGACGAGTAGCGATTTAAAGGAATTACTTCTATTTCCCCTATTGGGACCCGCCCCTTTGGCCCCTCGGGGGTCAGTCACCATTTATGCAAAATCTGTTCCCATTCTGCCAAGGATGTTTCTGGCCAAATTTGGTCAAAATCCAATAAGAACTTTTTGACTAGTAGCGATTTGAAGCAAATGTTGACAGGCGGACAAACGGACGACGGACGCCGCGCCATGGCATAAGTTCACCGGACCTTCGGTCCAGGTGAGCTAAAAATGTGATTTCCCTATATAAACTATAGTAAAGTTTACCCCCTCCCCAGGGACAAACGTGAGACCCCTGGGTCATGAAATTAACAATTTTGGTAAAGCACCTTAAGACCCTTCCATCTATGAAGAGTGTTTGATTCCACCATATCTGAGAGTAGAGAAGAAGATTTTTGAAGTTTTAGTCAATTTGACCCTTTTTAGCCCCGCCCCTCAGGCCCCTGGGCTTGGGGACCATATAATTTACAATTTTGGTTGACCTTTAGCCATAGAAGCTTCCTGTCAAATTTCATGGAATTTGGCTTAGGGGTTTTGGAGAAGTCGAAAATGTAAATTGTTTACGGACGGACGACGCACGACAATCGACGCACGACGACGGACAAAAGGGGATTAGAATAGGTCACTTGAGACTTTGTCTCAGGTGACCTAAAAATCCACACAGGTGTAGACCTATTTTTTTCTAGTACCTCATCTTAGGCAAGAAATCAATGTCTATGTTCAGTAGCTAACACCAAAGAAAATTAGCTATATTACAGGTATATATGTTGATAATTAAGCATTTTGTGGCATTTCAAGTAATGATAATTTTTCTTCCTAATAAGAAAGCTTTGTCTAAATAATGATGGTTATTTGTTGTATAACTGTAATCTTACTTTTCGTGTTTTCTTCCTGTACAGATGGATCGAATCATTCATATGAGAAGGCCAAAGCCAGGCCAATTATTTAAATACTGGGCCTGTATAAAAAGCGACCCCCCAGGATTCCGCGTTAAGTATATAAATGACGTGAAAGGTACAATTCATTTCATGTTTTTTCAAGTCATATTTTTTTTCACAATAATTATAATTTGAATTCTACCGCATTTTATCCATCGACAAAAGTGATATGCTTCAAATGTAACGCCATTGATACGCAAAATATACTGACCTATTTTATCGCAATTAACTCTTGAAATACACGAATTAGACCGCCATAGTAATAGAAACTTTACCCAATTAAACGAAATACCCGATAAACAAATATACCGCCAGTGATACAGGTAATATTCTTCCAATTGATTGTGTTGCGTAATTGTAGGAAAAGGAGTGATAACAGAGAAAAGCCGGCGACGGGGAGACCTCCTATTTATATACAAAGGAAAAAAAACTGATGTTGACCTTGGATATGGGGCGTATGTAATGGAGATAACCTCCAGGGAAAAGGCATTTTGGTAAGTCATTTTACACATTACAACACGTCAAAATCAGTATCGTTAGCTAACGCTAACATTTAAACAAGTTTGGTTTGGTTTGGTTTATTTTGTTTAACGTCCTATTAACAGCTAAGGTCATTTAAAGACGGCCTCCCGTGCGTGCGACATGTATGCGTGTGGTGAGTGCGTATGTGTGTTTTGGGAGGCTGCGGTATGTTCGTGTTAAGTCTCCTTGTGATAGGCCGGAACTTTTGCCGATTTATAGTGCTACCTCACTGAAGCATACCGCCGAAGACACCCAGCAGCACACCCCACCCGGTCACATTATACTGACAACGGGCCAACCAGTCGTCCCACTCCAAATATGCTGAGCGCCAAGCAGGAGCAGCAACTACCATTTTTAAAGACTCTGGTATGTCTCGGCTAGGGGACAGAACCCAAAGCCTTCCTCACAGGGGCGAACGCTCAACTAAAGGCTAAAAGTGAGGCATTGTCAAGGGAGACATTAGGAAGAAGAAAGTTGCTCAGAAAGAAGAGAAGAGATAAGATCCCAAATGTATTCGCTTTTTACGATCACGCTGTATTATTTTGATTAATAGAACAATTAAAGTGTATTCACATCTTCATACCTCTCACTCAACCAATGGACTTTCCCTTATTTCAAAAGCAAACTGTTTCATTCAAATTTTGCACATTGCTCGTAATGCTCGAGCATTGCAACCATACTGAGTTAAAAAAAGAGCAACTCTGAGAAGAAAAAAGGAATTATATGGTATGTAAGTAGTTTGGGTTTTTGACACAAACGTAAGTTTGAGTCTATGTCAGCGCTTTTGAGGTGTAGCTGACAAAATCTACGATGCCCTCTGGCGGATACTGCCTTGGCCAATCTAACCGGTGCTTTACAGTAACTCCGTAATGCTATGCAGTAAATATTTGTAAATATCGTAAATATTCACGATAAAAAATGACATATAGTAAAGTTCAGCTATAAAAAAATTACCTTTTGTTTTGTTAACACAAACGTAGACACAAACGTAAGTTTGAGTCCATGTCAGCGCTTTTGAGGGCTCTGGCGGATACTGCTGTTGGCCAATCTAAACGTTGCTTTACAGTTACTCCGTAATGTTATGCAGTAAATATTTGTTTAACTTCACGATAAAAAATGACATACAGTGAAGTTCAGCTATTAAAAAAAATCACCTTTTGTTTTGTTGTATTTTAAAAGCTGACAGGACAATGTGTTTTTTTTTGGCATTTTCGTTCGCTTTGACACAACTTCCACTGCCACTTCACAATCATATTCTATCGCAAAAAAAAATAGTCCCGTGACTTACGGAGTCAAATGCAACACTGCAGTTTCGTTAGATATATGACAAAACAACAGAACCTCACAAATAGATAGTTTTCAAAGTATTTAATTTAAATATGTTCTGTCGATGATACGTAAGAATATTTTTCCGCGTTGAACGCATTAGATTTCACGCGGAATGATACAATCGACTTTTCTCTGGCGCCATATTGCTGCTTACCTGTGACCCGGAAGAAAAATCTACTAACATCACGCTGAATTTTCATCATCGACATCTAGGGCCTATGTGTTTTTTTTCTTTGGTGGCATGTTACTGAATGGGTTATAATATTGATAAAGTTTCGTCGGAATATCGTTGTTATTTTGTACATTGAAAAATCACTCATCCAGCATCCGATTTTGTCCGCCATCTTTCAGTAATGTAAACAATAATAAAAGAAAGAGTAGGTGATCAAACCCAACTTTGAATGTCATTTTCTCACTGAAATATTAACTTGCATGTGATTGATGTAGTCTGCAGATGGTTAGATTATATAGATGTTTTTTTACGAAAGAAAAAAAGTTGTCTATTCATCATGACAATATCACAACAACGGCAGTCGAGTACCATACGCATGCTTGCAAATAAAAAGTTAAATTCTCGCTGAATAGGGTTTCGAAATGTCAAATGGACTTGTGAATATTAATATTGACTTCGGATCTATTGATTATATCCTACGTAATGCACATGAAGTTTTTTGTTTACAGAACTCGTACCGCATTAACGTGGCTGTCTGCATGCAGATGTAGACGTCACTGAAAATTTCATCTCTAATTATAGCGACTGATTCTTTTTTTCTAATATTCGTGATGGTTTAAAAAAAATAGAAAATGATCTATCATTATCATTTGAAATATTACATAACAGTCGAAGCATATTATAAAAAAGAAAGGGGTATACGATGTACATCTACATAGACCTTTATTATGTTTGGTGGAGTTTTGAACGCTTCAGGGACGGTTAAAGGGCAGTAACTCTTTAGAAAACACCATTTTTCATGGAAATGTACTGATTGCTAAATTTAACCAGAGATATTTAAAGGCAGTGGAAATGTTATATTCCTACATCTGCGGTTTTTAGGTCATCTGACCCAAAGGGTCAGGATGACCTATAGTCATCGTGCTTCGTCCGTCGTCGTCCGCCGTGCGCCGTGCGCCGTGCGCCGTCCGTAAACTTTTTCTTTCAAAACGCTACTCCTCCTTAACGCTTGGGTGGATTACTTCCAAATTTGGTTTGAAGCATCATTGGGGGAGGGCAATCATATTTTATATAAATGAGGCTGGTCTGACCCCTGGGGCCAGAAGGGCGGGGCCCCAAAAAGGGAACTTAGGTGAATATTGCTATAAAATCCTACTCCTCCTTTACCCTTAGGTGGAGTACAACTAAATTTGGTGTGAAACATCATTGGGGGAGGGCGGTCATATTTTATATAAATGAAGTTGGTGTGACCCCTGGGGCCTGAGGGGCGGGGCCCCAAAAGGGGAACTTTGATGAAATTTTGCTATAAAATCCTACTCCTCCTTAACCCTTTAGTGGATTTCAACCAGATATGTTGTGAAACATCATTT
>NC_047031.1:24567119-24597318 GCF_902652985.1 Pecten maximus | reverse complement strand
TTGACTATTTGTTGGATTTGTATTGGAATTCATGCTAACTTGGTTCAAATTATCAGCATGGGATGACAGTTTGATGGTATGTACATGTTCGCCCTAGTTGACCCCCAGGGGCTGGTGGGCGGGGCTAAAAAGGGTAAAATTGACAAAAATTTCAAAACTCTTCTTCTCTACTCTTAGATATGGTAGAATCAAATACTCTTCATAGATGGAAGGATCTTAAGGTGCTTTACCAAAATTGTGAATTTCATAACCCTGGGGTCTCATGTTTGCCCCTGGGGAGGGGGTAAACTTTACTATAGTTTATATAGGGAAATCACATTTTTGACTATTATTTGTTGGATTTGTATTGGAATTCATTCTAACTTGTATCACATTATCAGCATGGGATGACACTTTGATGGTATGTACATGTTGGCCCTAGTTGACCCCCAGGGGCTGGTGGGCGGGGCCAAAAAGGGTCAAATTGACAAAAATTTCAAAAATCTTCTTCTCTACTCTCAGATATGGTAGAATCAAATACTCTTCATAGATGGAAGGGTCTTAAGGTGCTTTACCAAAATTGTGAATTTCATGACCCTGGGGTCTCACCTTTGCCCCTGGGGAGGGGGTAAACTTTACTATAGTTTATATTG
Source organism: Pecten maximus (assembly GCF_902652985.1). Classification (NCBI taxonomy): domain Eukaryota; kingdom Metazoa; phylum Mollusca; class Bivalvia; order Pectinida; family Pectinidae; genus Pecten; species Pecten maximus. The sequence continues at coordinate 24,596,686 of NC_047031.1, read as the reverse complement.
GGAAATCACATTTTTGACTATTATTTGTTGGATTTGTATTGGAATTCATTCCAACTTGGTTCAAATTATCAGCATGGGATGACAGTTTGATGGTATGTACATGTTGGCCTTGACTGACCCCCAGGGGCTGATGGGCGGGGCCAAAAAAGGTCAAATTAACAGAAATTTTAAAAATCTTCTTACAGCTCAAATAAGGTAGAATTAAATACTCTTAACAGATTGAAGGGTCTTAAGGTGCTTTACCATAATTGTGAATTTCCTAGCCCTGGGGTCTCGCGTTTGCCCCATGGGAGGGGATAAACTTTACTATAGTTATAGGGAAATCACATTTTTGACTATCATTTGTTTTATCTGTTTTGAAATTCATTCTTTCATTCAAATTTACTGAAATATTTCAAAAATCAGGTGACCGTTTAGGCCCATGGGCCTCTTGTTTCTTCCTTATGTCTCCCTTGACAATGCCTCACTTTTGGCCTTTAGTTGAGCGTTGGTCGCTGTGAGGAAGGCTTTGGGTTCTGTCCCCTAGCCGAGACATACCAGAGTCTTTAATCAAAGTACTGGAAGTACTGTAAACGAACATTATTGTTTAATGCAAAATCAGTAATCTTCTTAAGTTGATAAATTTACTGATATCGGTTTAGGAATTAATTGCAAATAATTTGAAATGTTTGCAGCTGTTCTGATTTGATTGTACACATGCATGTTTCTGTAAGGTCCTAATTGAAATTGGAAGTTTGTTGATCGATCTTGGATCGATGAAAATAAAATATGTCTTCTTTCTTTCGGGAAGGCATCATCAGTTATAATACAGCCAGGACCTTATTGATGCCAACTTCTAATATGAACTAAATTTAGTCTAGTTCCATCGTTAGTTTGGCATACATAGTTGTATTTCAACTTAATATGATGAAACACACATAAAGAATTACTGAAAACCAAAACCAGAGCTGCTAATCAAGGCCCGAATTAGGAATGTATCCTATTGAAACTGTACTCAAGCATTTATGGTACTTCAAAACAAAAAACTTGACTCCTTTTGTTCAGGAATCATTTGATGTTAATAAATCTGTATATGAGAAGATAAACTTCTGGTATAATTACAGGATGGTAAACAATGTGATAAAGAATAACAACCAGATAAAGACTATCTTCATCGAATAATTCAGCAATCAGGAAAAGAAAACTTCAAGATTCATTTTCAACTTCAAACCTGATCACAAAGATTACAGTCCATTCGATGGGACGACACATTCCCTATTTATTGTCCTTTTCCAATGTTGATCAACCAGATAAAGACTATCTTCATCGAATAATTCATCAAACAGGAAAAGAAAACTTCAAGATTCTTTTTCATAACCAGATAAAGACTATCTTCATCGAATAATTCAGCAAACAGGAAAAGAAAACTTCAAGATTCATTTTCAACTTCAAACCTGATCACAAAGATTACAGTCCATTCGATGGGACGACACATTCCCTATTTATTGTCCTTTTCCAATGTTGATCATCCAATCATACTGAACCACACAATTCAGCAATGTAATTGCACAAATCACACCTTTATGTGGTGAGAACATTTTTTGGGGGTGTTATAAGATTCCATAACTGTATGCAAATTGTGAAGCATTCCATATCTATAACTATATATATATATATATATATACAGTACGTGTATATGTTTACACATATCAAAATTGTAATGACACAGGAGATTTGCAAGTTTAAGTTCACCATCAGTCATGGGATGTTTATGTAAAATGTTATATTTACCGGGGTAATTAGTAATTTTGAGAATATATTTATGAAGCTCTATTCTGTACATTCTACCAGTGCTTAGAGAATGGACACAATTTTATGTTCTCCAATGTCAAAATTAATCATATGTAAAATATTAGGGGCTTACGCATGTGGGTTAATGTTGCGTCCCGTTTTGTTGCTCATTAGTGTATTCATGTAAAAAATACATTGTTGTACATTGTTGCAACTTGTACATTCCAATGACGTCACATTGTTTACAGATCCCGCGTTGTGTCTGCACTGCCTGACACGAAGGCTTCATTCTGTGTTTTTTAGTGTTTTTGTTAGTTTTCTTACAATTCAATTGATCAGGTATGATTAAACAACCCCAATCAATATGAGGTGTGAATGTAATTTTAAGTTTAAACGGCATGTTGCGAAAAATACTTCAACTTTCACTTTGACAGTGCATTCGTGATCGGAGCTTCGATCGGCTGTCATGGCAACGACGAGGACGGTGGTTTTATCACAGTGTCGAATTTACAAACTTGCATGTACAGCCGAAAACGTCTACCTATACCTTATGTCTTTGGAAATCATCTGTAAATAATTATTTGAATTAATTACGATCCATTGCATTCGTTTATTAACGTTGGTTCTTTTCTATATGCCGATTTCGATACTTAAAACACTGAAGAGTTCCAATATTGGAGAATGAACATTAACACTTGCTCTATAAATCGTTCTAGAGCACCCGACTACCCTAAATCAATAATTGTGAAACAGGTAAGAGCGTGAAGGTAATTGTATGGGAACAACGAAAAGTGCTGTACATTCTTACGAAAATGACAAACATCGTCAAAATTACTTAAAAAGTAGTCAATTAATCGGCACTTCGTCAATTAAGACCAGTTTATAACGCCGTTATGTAACCATACTTGAATAATTAGAAGAATGTACAGCACTTTTTCTCGGTTTCTTAGCACGATGAAGAAGTGCATCATATTTGTTTGTACGACAAAATACGTTGGTCGGGTGCTCTGGCCATAGTTACCGACCAAGTGTTAATGTAGTCATTCGTGCCGGTCACGTGACCACGCGAGAACAGGAGGACCGACGAAAACATCGCGATAAAGACGTTGGACACCTAACATTAAAATCCGATCAAGAAAACAAACAGAACTTACCGGGAAATCATTAAATATTGAATTTATATAGAAACATGACGATTTTTGTTCTTTTTAATTATAAATGCAACATTAACCCACATGCGTATTCGCCATTCTAGGCCTGATTGCCGTCATAGTAAAATTACCAAAATGGACTTGAAATCAATATTTTTAAGAGAATGATCTATGACTTGAATATTTCATAAAAAATAATGTAATACATCGTTTATTCACTTCATTCAGATCTTCAGACACCACATAATTTGTGAAGTCATATATAGAAATATATGAACCATTTTGTTATTGATTTATTCACACAAGTAAGCACTAGATGTAAGCAGTAAGTATATGTACCGCTATCTACTGGCATGACTTTGAGTACAGTAAACTACACTCGCTTTGTGGATATTGACAGGATAACATATATTTACATACTAATTCAATTTTAGAATTGTAACTGAAATCTTGTAACAGCATGGCACAAATAGTCATCTGAACATGTGTTGTATATTGAAAAATTATTTAAGGTAAATTTTCAGTTTATCAATTCATTGATTACTCCGTGTTTGAAGTATGGTGTAGTGAGAATTTCAAGTCCTGATCATGACTTGATGAAAATTTTAAATTAACAAATTATTAAAATGAATTTGTTTGAAAAATAACACAAGTTCCACAGCAATTTTATATAGAGAATCAATCACAATATATCAAAAGTTATAAAACTACAAATAATAATTAACGGCTGAATATCAAATTAAGTGAATATCACAAGTCTTTTTGCATTTGTTTTTAGATAATCCGGATTTCCGTTTTCCAGCTTTAACAAAAAAACGAGAAGTATTTTAATTGCCGTTATAGTTGAATTACCAAAATGGACCTGAAATCAGTACTTTAAAAAAAAGAATGATCTATGACTTGAATATTTCATAAAAATAATTTAATACATCGTTTATTCACTTCATTCAGATCTTCAGACACCACATAATTTGTGAAGTCATATATAGAAATATATGAACCATTTTTGTTATTGATTTATAGTTCACAAAAGTAAGCACGATATGTAAGCAGTACGTATATGTACCGCTATCTACGGCATGACCGAGTACAGTAGACTACACTCGCTTTGTGGATATTGACAGTATAACATATATTTACATACTAATTCAATTTTAGAATTATAACTGAAATCTTGTAACAGCATGGTACAAATAGTCATCTGAACATGTGTTGTATATTGAAAAATTATTTAGGTAAATATTAACTCATTTGCTTGACTTCAATTTTCAATTGATCAATTCATTGATTACTGTGTTTGAAGTATGGTGTAGCGAGAATTTCAAGTCTTGAACATGACTTGATGAACGTTCTAAATTAAAAAATTATCAAAATGAATTTGTTTGAAAAATAACACAAGTTCCACAGCAATAATATACAGAGAATCGATCACACTATTTCAGAAGTTATAAAACTACAAATAACAATTAATGGCTGAATGTTAAATTAAGTGAATATCACAAGTCTTTTTGCATTTGTTTTTAGATAATCCGGATTTCCGTTTTCCGTCTTTGAAAAAAAAAATACGTAGGCGTATTGCATAGTAAACGTAGCCATGTGTACATATGTAACAGCTGATTTCAATCAGATTGACTTAACATGAACTTAACACCGTCTCAGTAGTTCGTCACAATCGAAAATTTGATCGTGAATTCGGTATTTTGCAAATTCTTTCAAAATACTTCCAGGTAAAGGAAAAAAATGCATATGGTCTCTATACACACACCAAAGATTAATAGATCCTATATTGGGTCCATTCTCTCGTAAAAATATCGATTTGGGTCCACTATCGGCCATTTCGCGGTAATTCAACCCTAACGACAATCGGGCCGCGATTCGCAAATGAAAAATTAATTTAAAATTCGTAAACCACTAATATTTTACATATGATACAATTAGGCATTGAAAAACATATATGTGGGTCAATTCTCTGAAAATAATGCCAATTTATATTATAATTGAGCCCCATTTTTCTTCGTTTCGGTATTTCCAAGTCTGCTTCACCTGTGGTCCGTTTCAGTAAATATTCTCGACTTTGCCGAAATAAAAACAAGCTATATAATTGTTCATTTTAAACATGACAACTGCCGACCACACGTATCTAAAAGTGTTATTGTTGATATCATCTGAATATATTGCCGTAGTTATCTGTCACTTCGATTGTAAACCCCCTGCCAAAGTCATGGAAGAATCGACCAATCAAATTGGTTTAACGTTTGATTTCCGTAATCTTGCAGTTACCTCCCTTACAACAGTAAATACGTTCCAAGTATCGCCTACAACAACCAATCCCGTGCACATGGCAAACAAGATATTATCATTTGCATTTGATTTATTGGTCGTTTTCGTCAAAGGAAAATGGAATATGGAAATCGATGACAATGTTAACGCTATGACCAGTCACCCTGACCACAAATGCCACCTAGTATCTACCTTTCTCGCAAACAAGTACTGTACGCAGTACAGTAACCTATAGTATGATACAATGTTTCGTCTCGTATGCCGTTATTGATATATTTCTTTCTCTAAATTATAGAAATATTCATCTAGTTGATAATGATGTAACATTCTAGAATATATATAATACACATTTAAGTAAATCGCGGACATATTTGCAGACCGATGCTATAATGTCAGCCGTTTTGGAATGAACACGGAAGAGCAAAACTTTCTAAACATCCGGAGACGAATGCGCCTGCGCAATATTTGTTTACATAAATATATTGACCTGGAGTTATTCGTAAAGTTCAGGTTCATTTAGTCTTCACATTTCGCTAGCGTTATGCATTTCTCAAATCGTATGCATCTTGAAAACATCTACTGAATACATTTCAACATTTTCGGTAAAACTACTACATAAAACGAAGGTGTTTTTGTAAGTAAATTATTTGAAGCGTAAGGCAATGGGGGCAGCCATATTTCATTGAAACAGACAGTAGATGGCGTATTGGTGAATGTGGCTACCAAATATGGTCATATTTCTCAGTCCAGTTCTTGATGGCAATAACCGAACATTAATGTTCGTTTAAAAATGGTAGTTGCTGCTCCTGCTTAGCGCTCAGCATATTAGGAGTGGGACGACTGGTTCGCCCGTTGTCAGTACAATGTGACCGGGTGGGGTGTGCTGCTGGGTGTCTTCGGCAGTATGCTTCAGTGAGGTGGCACTATAAATCGGCAAAAGTTCCGGCCTATCATAAGGAGACTTAACACGAACATACCGCAGCCTCCCAAAACACACATACGCACTCGCCACACGCATGCATGTCGCATGCACGGGAGGCCGTCCTTAAATGACATTAGCTGTTAATAGGACGTTGAACAAAATAAACCGAAACCAAACAAAACCATTACGACAGGAACAGGGAACGCGTCGTAATCTGTAATAAAATCAAACACGTACCACCTTAAGGGTCATCTATATAACAGAATAAATACCTAAAGATTTGCACAAAAAATGTCATGTAATATACCAAAATGTTTGTTTTGACATGTAGCTTCTTACAATCACCAATAATTTGCTATAGATGGTACCAGTTTCTTCTATAGAGTAACTTTGTGGTAAGATGTAGCATGGAATAATTCTAAGTCACGCAAATGACCAAACCTGAAAAATAACCAAGCCGTTATGTTCACAAGTGTCTATAGCACAGGGTAGGAGCATTTGTTTGACCGGATTTTACTGCATGTACGTATAAACACTTATTTTGTTTTGACCTTGAAATGCAAATGGCGGCTGTGAATAATATTACACAAATATGGCTTAAAGGGAGGCATTTCAGTTAATAACAATACTCCTATATCGTACTTTTAAGACATCTCATCATAGTAAGAAGAACATTTAAAAGTCAAATTGTTAAACCAGCGAGTTTTCGGCCTTTTACAGAAATAGGCATATTTTAACCCAAAACTCAACGGTTGAACATTTTTTCATAAAAGCAGTCTTCTTGCCACTTCAGGAATACTTTATATTGTCTAATAAGAGCATTTTTGATGTTTTAAATACCTCCTTATATGCCGTATTTGTGTGATATCATTCACGACCGCCATTTGCAATTCAAGGTCAAAATAAAAACAGCGTTTATACATATAATAACGTCAAAGCTGGTCAAACCAATGCTCCTATTTTGTGCTTTAGACACGTTTGAGCAAAACGACATGGCAAGTTTGTGTAATATAAGGGATACAAATGAGTTAATTATGTCTCCCTGAAACATGCATTTTTCTTACGTTTTGTTGAAATTTACAAACAGCTTAATTAACAAATTACATGTCAACAGCAAGTCCCACGATTTGCCATGATACATACTAAAAGTTCATCATGTTCCTCGTGTGACATTGCACCATAATAGGGATTTATAGGCCGGTAAAATATCAATGTTTTGACTGGATTTGCTCTTAAGATGCCCCTTAAATGAAACACAATGAACAATTAGCATTTATCCAGGAAGAGATATGTTGGATGCTAATCACAGATACTGTGAACATTTTGATATGGAGTATGAGAATGAGGCAATTTATTTTAATGATAAACGAAAAGCTTTCGACAGAATAGAATGGAATTAGAAAATTTATTGTTCTGAAAATTTTAATTTGCTCCCAAATACTGCAACTTGATTCAAATAACATTCTGTGCATTATTTTCTTTCTTTTTCTCTGTGTGTCTCCTTGACATCCGTCCTCATTTGACCCTGGCTGTTGCGAGGACGTAAAACCCCTGAAAAACAAAACAAATCACCTCAAACTACTGTCAGGTATCGAAATTAGCTAGGTAGGGATGTCCAATGACACTGATCATGTACATTCTTCAAGCAGGTTTGTTTTGTTTTATTTGTTTATCGTCCTATCAACAGTTAAGGTCATTAAAGGACGGCCTCCCGTGCGGCATACATGCGTGTGGTGAGTGCGTATGTGTGTATTTTAGTAATGCATTATACAGATTGATCAGAGGTAAAACTAAATAAATTTGCTGATGACCTGCAACATATACATAATACAAAATAATCCATAAAAATCATTTGAATTATTCAAAGTATATAAGAAAGCTTTAGGTTTTATTATAATCGAGTGGTACAAATCACCAAGCTCTAAATATGGCATTGCTATCAATGTCACAGTCGGACCTATACTATGGGCGGCCGTTTTAGGATAAAATACAGACACTGCTTAAGTGCAAAACGATTTGCACTTAAGTGTCAAAAAAATTATTTGCACTTAAGTGCAAAAAAATGAAGCGGTTTCCAACAAGAAATTCACCTACCGAAGTAATTTTTTCGACTGGTCCAAAATGAAGCACAATGATTGGTCGACCAATGGGCGAAGTTCTATCAATTTCGTATTGACCAATCAAATCATGCATACTGTCGCAGTGTGCCCTAGCGATACGTAAACAATATGGCGGCTTCTATATTACCTCGTGTTAATCTTGTAACCGAGCGACTCGTCAGCTGAAAGGCCGCAAGGCCGTAATAGCGGACGTAAAACCCATAAATAAATAAATAAAAAATAAATTATAACCGACACATGTCGCCCGAGACACGAATTTCATGGAGGTGTCCACAGTTGTAACAAATGCTCGGCAATTAATATAAAGATAGAATGTAAACAATTTTATCGAAATTAGCTGTAGTGACGAGGGAAGTAACCCGTACATATAGAAGTGAAACAATTATAAAAAAGCTTTGTTGGTTTTAAATGGTACAATCGATCAATGTGAAATATAAACCATAATAGAAGGTTTTTTTTACAGTAGACCTTCTTTGACCACGTCTTCCAGTATATGTTTGGTAACAAGTTATGGTAATATTACATAGTACTGTCTTTACCACGCAAATATCTATGAATTTACTTACTTTTTGTGGAAATAAATGCAACTGTATTGGACTTGAATGCAAAGCTGAAAACCAGAGCTTGAAACTGTGCTGGTTGAATTATTATGTCACACTCCAAGTATTGATTAAAGAAATATTCCTATTTTGCAAAGAGTATCACATGTCATTGCGAATATCGACATTTCCGGGAGTGTAGCATAATAATTGGGATTAACTGTAACATTTATGACCAAAATAATGTAAACAGTGAAGGAATAAGGACACTTCACATGCTTTTATGTATTAATTTAGACATATTTACAATTACAGGAAATTCTTAGTAAAAAAATATAAAGTAAAAGCCTCCTCCCCCCGCCCAGGCCTAATAATGTAAATGGATGATAATCTAGGGATAAATTTATTACAGCCTTAAGTGTCACAGTAGTTTTTTGCATTTAAGTGTAAAAAAAAGTTTTTTGCACTTAAGTGTAAAAAAAAGTTTTTTGCACTTAAGTGTAAAAAAAAGTTTTTTGCACTTAAGTTTAAAAAAAAGTGTTTTGCACTTAAGTGTAAAAAAAGTTTTTTGCACTTAAGTGCAAAAAACTTTACTTTCCCCCTACAGAGAAACATACCAATTCATGCTCATCTATTACTCAGCAATGGCCAAGTTTGCAGTATTTGGGAGCAGCTATGTTACTCCTCTTGAGAGATATTGTCATGGTGACCTTAAGGAAAATAATGATAACAAATGTGTTTGAGAAAAGAAAATATCAAAATCTCTATTTGTTTGGTAATTCCCAAAATGCAAGTAATATATAAAAAAAATCATAACTGTCGAAGTAAGTAATTAAATTTAATTTCCAATCTTGTCTACTATTATGAAATGTTATATTTATTCATACTATTGTTTCTTATGCATGTTCCTGGCACTGTCAGATTCTTCGGGAAGGATGGCATGCGTTCAGATTCGATCACAAGACAATTACTTAGAGACTTGATAGAGTACAACCCTGATGTTGTACTCATCCAACTAGGAGGAAATGACATCTCGGCGACATTATCCCCAGCGACATGTTCCAGAGACTTCCGACACTGCAGGTGGACCTACATCATGCTGGGATTCAGGAGGTGTATTTTTCAGAGATTGTGCGACGTGGTAACTCTGACAAGTCCCCCGGCCTGACAACGACCTCTTTTGAGAAACAACGGAAGAAGATAAATGAACGAACTGCTTACTAGAGGACTTTGACTGTGACCAAGTGCATTTCAACAACTCAGGACTCAGGACCAAGTTCCATGCTTTGAGACGACCATTTTTTGTATAATTGATTGAAATTGATAAACATCTTTAATATGTCATGTTATGCTTTGTAATTTATAATATGTTTCAAGCGATTAATCTTAAAAATGTATAACTATGAACAAGGATCATTTCATGATAATCATATTTTATTTTATTATTCAATCAACTTTATTGATTGTGAGTTAGAAATGTAAACATTATGATTGATGTTGTTTCCATTATCATTATTTTGTCTGTGTCATATTAATATTTTGATTTCCGATCTATCTGCTTGTGTATATAATATAATAATATAAATATCCGATTCCTTTTAAATGTTTAATTCCTTTAAATGTTTTGTGTAATACTTTATGGTATATAAAACTATATATCTGCCATTGATAACAATATATAACACATTAAATCATGATTAGTTTTCATAGTTGCAGTATATGGACTGTATTAATACCTTTGTTTTTTTATAAATAAAAAGTGTTTAATAGTGTCCAATCTGGTTTTGTTCATTTTGTAAATGTAAGGGTTATGCCTTTAAAATACACATTAAAAACAATTTTTGGTAAAAAAAAGGGGGGTATTTCAATATGTAATAGAAACAAAACACTGCAAAATAACACATTTATAAGCGATAAACACCTGTAATACCCATTCTGGTCCAGTTTCATGTCTCTATGAGGACTTTGTAAGAGTTACTTATCTTGAATTGACTTGAAATTACGATAGACAAAAAATACCGATATTCGTACAAAATACACATTTTTGTTTAATGCAACTTTACTATATCATGTATAGTACACATACAATTTGAAAAATCCTTTGATTTTGCAGAAACAACTCTTGAATTTTACTATGGCGTGCAGAAACACGTATGCCGAATAGTAGTGCAAAGCGCTTCATCCTGGCTACGACCGACTTTTTACAAAGTGCACAATTTTTTTAATGAAACTTCATCAGAACCTGTAAAAGAGGTAGACCAACGCAAAAAACAAGTTATTTTGTGTATATATCGTTAACATTTTGCTATGGCGTGCGAAAACCCCTATGGTGTATATGTATTTAAGGATCACCCGACATGCGCAGACAAGGGATAACATTTGTGTTGTTTAGTGCAAAAGAGTTCTAGTATTACTGGAACGATCCATTTTGAAGAGAGGGATACGAAGAAATTTTTTGTACTTAAGTGCGCAGGTACATAATGTAAAAAGATTACTACATAATGGCAAAAGAGTTTTTTTTTGCATTATTTGGTTTTTGCACTTAAGTGAAAAAGTTTTTGCCATTATGTTTATGTTTTTGCACTTAAGTGCAACAGTTTCTGCACTTAAGTAGTGTCTGTATTTTATCCTAAAACGGCCGCTCATACGGACCGGCGGTAATGAAAATTGTGTCGTACTGTGTATGATAATATCAGCAAATGTACAGGTAACACACTCACTAGTCACGACTATTAGCCAACACCATTGTCCCAATAATCCGAGATAGACTCAACGACTAGACACGGTGTGGATGTACAAATGACCACTTTGGTGTCGAGCCTTTGTTTTAACCGTGTGACTAGAATGTGTTAAAACCTGCAGTAAGTAAAATTTTGAACTATCTAAATGTCTGTACCATCAGATATGATAAACAATAACCCCTTTTAAAAAGTGAGTGTAGCAGAATATAAAAAAGAAACCATTACGATTGTTCGATGCTTACTAATTTTATTTACCATCTATAATTATTCATATTTGGGTTTTACATTGTTGTTAGGCCACAAAGAAGATAATAATAGCATTAAGATAAAGAACCCGCCACTGTGCCGGTGTTTTTGGACAATAACACTTGACGTGTACTTTAAATAATGAGCTATAATTTAATTCCTGTCATCCCTTCAATATTATAGGTCATTAGAGCAAATAAATTACGAATGATGATACATCAAAATTAACTGGCTCACGTGTTTATTGTTAACACAAATAGCAATGTCGTGTTATATTACATTGTTTTTGTTAGCGATCACCACGTCTTTGTCACCTCAACGCTTAAGTACAAGTGTGGGAGGAACCATATACTCATCAAACATTTTAGTACACCTGATATGTTTTTAGAACAGAAATATGAAAGCTGAGCTTTTCTCTTACGTGCGCTGAGGCTTCGAGCGAGAGAGGTGTCTTCGAAAAGTTATTATTGTTATTATGTTATTCTTAACGACACCTCAACACTAGGTTATAAGGGCAAATCTACTTATTTGTTTTGTATTGTTTATTGGCCCATCGACATTTGGAAATATTTAGGGCCAAGCAGCTCTGTAAAAATATATCAGGGTCAATGAACGCTGAGCAAAAACGTTTAAAAGTAACATCATCAAACAAACATATGTTCACAGTTTCGAACAGAAGTTGTAGATATGTTCTTATTGAAACTATCTGTTGTAGGTTTTATCAAAACAATGTAATAAGATATGTGTTTAATGTTTAACGGCTCATTGCATGCGATACATGGAGATTTGTCATCACGCTTTGATAAATAAGAATGCGCATACATGCAAGTTACATACACAGCAAAAAGTAATGAGAAAACAACATCAAACAAACGGAATATTTGATAAAATATATGTTGGTCCAAGTACGTACGTACTTTAAAAGATATATATTTTGTTATGGTTAGTCAAATCCTTTAGTATGGACCGACAGGGCTTGATGATAATGTATATTTTTAGATATGTACGTTACATACACAACATACATTTGTAAGGTTACTTTAAAGTTATCTTAAAATTTGAATTATCACATAATTTCATACATTTGTAATTATATTAGGTTATCCAGTTTGCTTTGAGCTAAACAAATCATACAAATACCCAGTAATAAAAGGGTTATTCAGCTTCATGAAATAAGCACAAAAATGGTTTAAAAGATATGAAGTTTTGATATATATCTTTGTTGTATTTCAAAATTGAAAAAAAATCTATTTAAAATGAAAATATTCACGTAACATGATGGTCTTAACAAATATCTCAAATTAAGTTTTCCTCAAGAAAAGGTTTATCCTAAGTTTGCTTCCATTCCAGAAGTTACTTTACCTATGTCAATCTAACAATACCATTTAGGATATGTCTTATTCCTACACATGGGTACAGGTCGCCCCCTCCCAAAGTGGTAAGCAGGAACATGGTCATTATCCAAAACTAGGTTGTGGGGTATTCAGAGTTTCGTGTTTCGGCCTGCCAGTACCCTCTTGGGTACGAGGAATGTAGGGAATCAAGATCAAGATGCTGCGACAGGTGTGAACAAACTAAGCAGGGGGTGTTTAACCACGTGACCGCTGGCCGGCTTTACCTTTATCTGGATGTATATACGCATATGTGTATATATATAATAATCAATACACTAAGCAAGCCTTTTTTAGTTTTGGAAGTGTCCGAATGTTTTCAGTTGCTGATGTAGTTAATAAATATCACAACAGATACATGTGCCGGTTGCTATTTTCCTGTCTATCATAGATTGTGAATACGTCAGAATGACATCAAAATGATTGATGTTACATTTATCAATGAACAATGATGTAAATTGTATAAAGTTTACCATCTTTGCTGATCGCTCATGCAGAAGAAGTTATCATAGCCACAAGACCGAACTTGCGATATTTTCCCAAAATTAATTTGAAGTTGAAATGTAGTGTTCATGAAATATGGGCATTTATTTCTTCGCTAACAAAAGTGTTGTTTTATTGTTTAGGGGTTCAGAGTTCTCGTTACAATTGTGATAAACAGACAATAATTGACGTAAAACATGCTTGCAAATACTTTACAATATCAATCGCACCTCATCACGACCTAATCCATAAAGTGTATCAACAGCAAAAATATACACGTCTATTACTGAAGTCTGATAAAAGGTACGCCGGTATTAAGGCCAAGTGTACTCTTAATTTTATGAAGTCTGCTTTCATTTATACATTTTTTAACTACGACTGAAACTGATGACTATTTTACCCAACAAGACATCCAAGTGATTTTTATATGTTATTATTATAGTGTTATCATATATTAATTACAGTACCAACAGTAACAATAAAGCCTGAATATCAAATTTTATTTTCAATTATTAAAATGTAAGTATGCAGATTGTGACAACTCCTTTTCTCAATCCTCCGTTTTGAGTCCCCACCCTTTTTGTTTTGCTATTTTGACGCCAAAATTATGGACTTCTGTCGGCTAACTATTGAACAATTTTAACTTACGATAGCACATTAAAAGGTACCATAAGAATACTCGATTATCACAATTATTGACGATATTAGTTCTGTTTAAGAGGTTTAACATCCTCGCAAGGTTATACAAGACGTAAAATAAAACACTGAAGGACAACGGGGAAAAATAGGAATTATTCAGATCTAAAGTGTTCAAAAGAGGGCAGATTTGTTGGAGTTCCTTCAATGTCCCGTAAGTCACATGAATACGTTTGCGCCAGGATCAGTGTAATTTTCACGTATTTACGTTATCTTACTAATATTGAAGATTTAGTTTGTTAGTTTGGTTGATTGGAGAGTGACGATAAAGAAACCATTCACAGCTTGTCCAACCGCTGATTTTCAAGCGATTTTAATTGGACTTAACCATCAAATACAGCTCTTAAATCACAACATTACAGTTAAGATTTAACATTTTATTCATTTCGTATGCTATACCGTTCTGGGATGCATATATATTTCGCTGTTTCGTTAAAAAGATGTACTCATCGTCCGCGGTGGTAAGGTATGGCAAGCCAATTTGTCGTTTATTCACAAAGCAACGTTGATCCAGGATGTTACCAAATCATTTAAGATATCATTAATAGATATCTTATATACTTTTCTTTATATCTTATTTACTTTTCTTTATAAGATATCTTATATAATATATAAAAAGATATAAGATATCTTATAAAGAAAAGTAAATAAAATGTCATATATTTTATAAGATATCTAATACATTACATGGGATATATTATATAAAATATCTTATGAAGGAAATTATGTAAGATATCTGTAAGACATGTAAGATAAAGAATGAGATTTTAATTTGAGATAATGAACTCTCCTCCACTCGATGAAGGAGCCGAGGTGAAGCTGAAACTACATACAATGGTTTGAAACAGATTTATAATTGCCATTTATTCCTGTTTGCTCGAACACGACATCTGCTCCGTGCCTTACCGATCGTGATTGTGTATGCTCTGCGTGCCTTTCAACAAAACGGAAATTACCTGACAGAGTGAGCAGTCATTCTCGATTTTTAAAGTATCGTCCTTTATAAGATATCTTATATATTATATAAGATATCATATCTTTTATGAGATATCTAAAAACTTTAAATAAAATATCACATAAACATACAACTATCCTATATAATTTAATGAGATACTGGATCAACAATACTCCGCGAGTTGGTTTGATTTATTTTGTTTAACGTCCTATTAACAGGTTAGGCCATTTAAGGACACCCCCCCCCCCCCCCCCCCCCCCCCGTGCATACGACACACATGCGTGTGGTGAGTGCGTATGGGTGTTTTGGGAGGCTGCGGTATGTTCGTGTTAAGTCTCCTTGTAATAGGCCGGAAGTTTTGCCGATTTATAGTGCTACCTCACTGAAGCATACGGCCGAAGACACCCAGCTCCGCGAATAAATGACAACTTGGCTTATTAACGTGTCCGAACATTTTATCACTAGCCCTCATTTTTTGGCATCGCGAGCTCGAAACCCACGTGGGGTTGATGCCAGGTACTGACCGTAGGTCGGTTGTTTTTATCCTGGTACTCAGGCTTTCGTCCACCTCAAAAACCGGGCGCCTGCTTAAATGGTCGTGACTGTTTTTTTATAATTTAAACAAAATAACCCAACACCAGTCATCGTCAGGTACAAGTTTGACAAAATATCGATCGATATATTCTGTTTTTATTGGTCCTTTTTTTTGTTAAAAAAGAAAATAAAAAACATCGAAAAATTGATGGGTGTCAAAAAGTGCTAGAATCAGTAACGCAGTTCATGTCGTCGTCTCTTTGTGACGTTACTGCCTGTGAACTTGACGGCGCCATTTTTAAAGGAATGATAAGCACAATATAAGCAGTTTTCCCTGTTCTCTGGGAATCTGTACATGGAAATCTAACGTCAAGTGAGAATTTGTCACAAACTTATCGGAATATTTCTGAAATACAGCAAATTAACTCATTTATCTCTCTTCGCTTGGATTGGAAAAAATGAGGTGAATTCTTATGTTTGCTCTGATTTGTCCAAAAAAAACTTGCATTTACACTGCACAATCTTATATTTTCACTGCTCAACGCTGCATTTTACTGGTAAAAATGCAAAAAAACCCGAATTATTTAGAAAAAGGGTAACGTTAACAAAGTTTTTAAAAATTGGATCATTTATCATTAATATTCAACAGTAAAAAGGTAGAGACGGCCGTAATTTCGGGTTTGTATCCTTGTGAAACCCGATCGTGTAGTGCTACTTCCCTGAAGCAACCGGCCCCAGACACCATCCACCACATTCAGTCCGGTCATATTATACTAATAACGAGATGGACAGTTGTTCCACTCCTAAAATGCTGAGCAATAGTAATCCACAACAGCACCGGCGCTAAGGACGGATTAGTATTAACAGGTTTTACAGGCTCTATCTGTCCCTGCCAAGAAATAAATCATTCTCAACTAAAGGCAAAAGCAATCTAATTAAAATCTAGATGGTCATTCGCATCACTACGTTACATGAACATCTAACAACATCCCATTAGGGGTCACGTTCTGATGACCTCTGAGATGTGTGTATTTTTTTTCAAAGTTTACAAGCAGCTTTACTGATTCAGTACTCCAACAATAGGAGTATATCAATAATTTTCCACAAGCATTAAAGAAATAGGGAAAGAATTATACTCAGCTATTGGAAAGTTGTCAGCAGATCAATATATTATACATGTTTTCTTGAATATATACAATCTAATTAAAATCTAGATAGGCATTATCACTACGTTACATGAACATCTAACAACGTCCCATTAGGGGTCACGTCAGGGTGACCTTTTAAATGGGTGTATTTCACTTTCGGGGCGAATTGTCAATTTTTCGATGTCATCGAAGCAAAACATTTCGTCACAGCATGCATCTGAAGCAAACCATTTCGGCATAGTATATAGCTAAATGCTTTCAGTGACGAAATGACTTGAAATAAATTGACAGATTATACAAGCTATGCACTCTAGTCATGCTAATTCGGACATATAAAATTCACTTCCAAGATTTTAGAAGTAGTCATTTGATTGGCTAATCCAAAAGGTCACCCTGACGTGACCCCTAATGGGATGTTGTTAGATGTTCATGTAACGTAGTGAGAATGACCATCTAGATTTTAATTAGATGGAGGCAAAAGGCGAGGTAATTATGTGAACTAAAGAATGCATTAGGAATAATATTGTGTAGAAAGAAAATGAGTAATAAATAGTCCCCTATTATAATTCCTTAGATGAGGGCAGTAGGTACAATTCTTACGCCAAACCAGCAGGGCCACACATATGCATCAGACAGATAAATCTTAACTGTACGACGTGTGCATACATAATGAGATCTAGCAGGTTATGTATGTAAAGATTTATCAGCAAGTAATGAAAAAATATTAAAAACATTATCGGCAAGTAATGAAATAATATTAAAAACAGTGTGTTTTATCAAAGGAGACATTATCAAGAAGAACGCCTGCAGGGTTTGTTTTGGTTTATTTTGTTTAACGTCTTATTTACAGCTAAGGTCATTTAAGGATGGCCTCCCGTGCATGCGACATGCATGCTTGTGGTGAGTGCGTATGCTCGTTCTCCAGACGTAATATTTTTGTCGTCTCCTATGATCATTTTAATCCCTTGGCATCACTGACGAGACCTAGAAGGACGAAAACTACATGACTTTTGACTTTACTTTATCCAACTACCGATTAATTTTTAAAAGCTGCTGATATTTTATGCATTTATGACCTCGGATGCAGGGTATTATGAACTTCGCGAGTGAAATATGAGGGGTGAGATTAAACAAACCTTCATATTACCCTGCATCCAGGGCCATAAATTGTTTGTTAAACCGAAAAATAATCAGTAAAGATGATACGCAAAATAAACTGAAAATGTCATTTTTATTATGAAAACCCTGTGTTCATAGTCGCTCAATTGATACGATTCCAAGTCAAGGTGTTATTGGCAGTTTTTTCAGAAACTCTTGGAAACAGTTGGCGTGTTCATATGTTGATATTTTGCATATCTTGCATGTTTTATTTCCGTGGATCACGCGGCTCTGGGAAATATGTTGTTTTATTTCCCTTGTCACGCGGCTCGGGGACATATGTTGTTTTATTTCCCTGGTCACGCGGCTCGGGGACATATGTTGTTTTATTTCCCTGGATCACGCGGCTCTGGGAAATATGTTGTTTTATTTCCAGGCCAAATGATGCGTTTCGGCTAATCACAGGCACTGTTAAAACATGAGGTATTATAATGTATTTTGTAGAAACCTCTAAAATATCATGTGAGTATAATACGTAGCACATACTTAAAGTCATGTAGAGTAAGATTAACTAAACACTTAAACATTGGTATGAATTCTAAAAATGGAACCTTGACACATTGTATTTATCCACGTTGTCTATTTCCACCCCTTTTAACACGGTTCAATCTCATTTGATGAATATTCAATGACATGAAATTTCCTTTCAAGTCTACCTACTGATAATTTTTTTGTGATCATTTTGAATTATGAAGATTATATTCTGATTTATTTTATAACAACTGTATATAAATTAAAATCATATTCCGGGTATGAATATTAAGTAGCCTTTCACCTTTATTAAAAGAACGAAAACAACCCCCTTATTAATGAAATGAAAATTACAGTTAACATCGTAATAATGTTCTTATTGATACATTAATCACGTTATCAACAATTACATATTGATCCTGGCGAAAGTTTCAGCAGACAGAAGAAAAATATAATATTAACAGATTCTTAATACAACCAAATAGTCGTGTTATAATAGAAAATAACCCTTTATTGGTGGTAACATGTATAGAGTATTTACGTAAAGACCAATGATGGATAAATCTGTTAGATATGTACAATGTAGGTTCTACAAACCTTGAATATTTAGTAAATTCAACTTACTGATGTTAGTTTTTTTCTTTCACCAAAACAAAACAAACAAAAAACCGAAAACAAAACAATAACTACACATGATATCAACATATTCCAAATCTTTGGTAATTGTCACCAAGTACAACGTCGAATAAGAAATTGATGTAGTTCAACACATCTTAATATCTATTTCCTTCAACTGAAAAATCTGAACTAGCCCAATTTTCTCCACTATAAAAGGCATTATAAGAAAGTTGTTTTATTTATTGTTAATAAATTATTCCAAACAAAACATAATATTTATTAGCACAGCTATTCAGTTTTCGTTGAGGATTTTAGCATATAAAAGTGAATTAAGGTGATTTATTCAATCATTCATCAAACACGATATATACTTCCTAAAAAGGGAATGAGGCAGTCATCAGGTCCGGAATAAAACATGCATAAGTTATGATCAGTCTTCCTGTCTCTGCCCTTCATATAGGACTAACAATTGTATGTGATGTCCCCACTGCATGATCGTAAGAGGTGACTAAATTTGGGATATTATTGTCAATGTGATCTTCGTATTAAACTAAATAAGGGTACCGAGTGGCGGACCAACATAAGTCATGGCATTTCAAAAACATTCTTTTCAATACACAAATAAGTTAAAATCACATACTGTTCATAGATTGAAGTGGCTTAAGGTTCTTTACTTCATTATGGAATTCATAACCGTGAGGTATTACGTTAGCCTCTTAGGAGGGTGTAAACTTTAGTTTATATAGGAAATCAAATTTTTGTCTTTCATTTGTTTAATTTCTATTAGAAAGCCCAACAATTTGAAGCTTTTTTGAATTTCAAGCACTTAATGATTCGTCCTGTAAAACAAGACTAGATTTTAATCAGTTCTAAAGAAGACATTCTTGTTAAATTGGTAACGGACGGACAGACGCCATGGCATGGCACAATCTCCGTCGGACCAGGTGAGCTTATAAGATATATAGTCTCAAATGAAATATAAGTTATCTTTATCAATCCTGATGACAGATAAATATCTTCCACAACTCAAAGCCTTCCATTAAAATTAAAAAATTCAAGTAGAAAAGAAAAATTGAATACTTAAGCTTGGTTTATACTCATCTGATAACATTACAAATATCTAATATTTATCAAAACCTGTATACTTTCACTAGAAGTAAAATACATATGGCATACATATTATTCTGTATTATTTCATTTCAACAAATTTTATTGACATGATGTTAATATCAATTGGATCGAATAACAGGCAAGCCTATATAAATTCTTTCCATGGTGGATTGAGTGATCGAATCAATTATAATCTTTTAAATTAATTGGTCTAAATATTTTGAAATGAAATACATAATATAAACAAAGGAATTAAGGGAAGTAACTATTTTTCAACACAAGATAAACACAGAATATGTTACATAAAGCACTTGCACACACACATACACACTTTAATATCAATATAAACAAATATAACAGTGATTCAGTTCCGAAGGAAATAAATAAACAATTGTAGACATCAAAGTTAATTAATATAGAGACAGTAACAGGTGGCTAGACCAAAAGTCCATGTGCCTATATTGCACAGGTCATCACCACCTGAGCTGTATAGGAATTTTTTATGCATATAATTTATGTAATTTTAATAATACTGTAGTTAATGACTTTATTCACACACTGATTTAATATATAGAAAACAGGAACTAAAATCAATGCAAGTATATTTTAATACATAAATAAATATCAGCTATGTTCAACTGGGTTCATATATATATATATATATATATGATATTTAACTTACATTAAAAATTATTAATTTCATTAAGAAGTAGTATTTTTTCAAGATGAACAGTATGATGGCTTTCTAGATCTTATATAAGTTAAAACGATGAGATTTTCCTATAAAATTTTGGACATCATTAAGTATTACTCTGTTAATATTTCCATCACAACTAGGACATCCATTTAAAATAATGTTAATACAAATATGGTTATGGTCAATATTAAAATTATTGAGGGAAGTAAACAAATTTATCCGCAAGTGATTATGTAGAGGACAATCTAGAAAAAAATGAGAAACTGTTTCATGGTCATCTGAACAATTACATGAAGGATTGTCTGTTAAATGGTCCTGGTTTAAATCAAAATTTAGATCACTGCAATAATTTCTAAGCTGAGTTAAAATTATGTTCGCCCTTCTGTTTCCTTCAGTTTTAAAGATTTTAACAGATTCAATTTCCAATGTGTTATTATTATTTAGTTTATGTTTAAAGCTTGCAAGTGAGGGATAATCAGAGTAGTTAGTATCTGTATTGTTAGCTGTGCGGCACATAGACGGGAAGAAACTATCAAAGTAGCTATTAGTTCTGCATAAAGGTGGGTTAAAAAGTCTGATGTGTCGGAGAGGATAAGTATTATCGTTAGGATTGTTAGTAAATGGAATCAATATATCTTGTAAATATTGCGGTGCGAGTCCATGCATAAGTTTATACATCATAATATGTTTATGTTTCATTCTTCTGGCAGCCAGAGTTCCCCAACCAAGTTCCGTATACAGTTTAATATGTGAAGTGCCAGAGCGAAGGCCTGTGATGATTCTTGCTGCTTCTAATTGTATTGATTCCAGAAGATCGGCAGATTGTTGTGTGCAGTTATCCCAAACAATGTCAGCGTATTCTAATATTGGCCTAATAAAAGCAGTGTAAATTTTAATTAATGTTTTTCGATTGACTTTTGTTTTTATGTATCGAAGAATGTTAAGTCTGCTGTATGCTTTTTCATATATGTTCTGAATATGTTGTCTCCATGATGCATCATCTTTAAGGGTAAGCCCTAGGTGTGTATGTGATGTAGTGTCAGTAATCTGGCTGTTTTGAAAAGTTAATGTTGGGTGATTTGTGTCTTGTTTCCTTGAAAATATGACTGATTTAGTTTTATTGGGGTTAAATTTGATGTCCCATATGTTTGCCCATTCACTAATATTAGTAAGGTCAGAGGTTAGTGCTTGTGCAGCTTGAGCGGGGTTTTCATCAATAATTATGTAAAGGGAAGTGTCATCTGCAAAAAGCTTAATATTAGTATTAACATTTTCTGTGATATCATTTATGTAAAGAAGAAAGAGAAGTGGGCCAAGAACAGATCCCTGAGGAACCCCTGCATTAATAACCCTGAATTGAGAGAAATAACCTTCAGTGCTAACTCTTTGTAATCTATCTGTAAGATAACTTTGAATCCAGTCAAGTAAATTACCATCAATTCCATAATTTTTCAGTTTTTGAAGAAGACCTTGGTGCCAAACTCGGTATTATTTACAGACGATGCCTTTAGCAGACCAGGGTTTTTAAGCCGCCTCTTTTCTCTCTTTTTCACGGGACATGTCTCAACTGCTTTATTACATACAGGACATTCTGCACATTCACTTACGTGTGCTACGCTTGGTTTAGCAATCTTGGTTTCTCAATTCGCATTATCCCATGCCCAATTTGATTTACTGGTGAAAGGATCTCTTTGTTCAACTACTCACTACCTTAGAGATGCTGCTTTTTTTTTTTAAATGACCTTTAATGATAGGACGTTCAACAATACTAAACCAAACCAAAATAAGGAGTGTTAAAACGAAAATACAGAAAAAATACTTTAGACTTTTTAAACGACCCTTCATGTCGGCCGTGTCTGAGTTGGTGTCGAAGGCGAAATGTCTAATATCACGTTTAACAACATTAAACCAAACCACAACGGGCGAATCAGTCTTCCCAATGAAAAACAGACGAGTCCTAACCAGGAGTGATTTCTACCGATATTTACTGGGTTTTTTCTCTCAGGGGACAGAAACCAACGCCTTACTCACAGGGATGAACGTTCAAATGAAGGCCCATAGCTTATAGTGAGACAGTGTTAATTAAGACAAAGTGATAAAAAGCTGTTCGGGAAAGACAAAAACAATATCCCTAATTAAGTCGCCCTATAGTAATCATGTTAACAGCAGGTACAACCTGCAGGTTTTTGCGTGCATATCAAAGGAATTTGTCATGTGCATACATTATGAGCTCCTGCAATAAAACGGCTGGTTTGCCTGTATTTGCAACAGAGCATTATCATGGCGTGTCATGCGATGTGTGTTTATCTTCTGGTGGCAATAGTTGTTGCCTTTGGCAGCTCCACGGCGGCTCATGTGTAAGTACAAGAGAATGGAGAAGCGAGGGAGTTTGTCGTTACAAAAGTATTCAGGTTTATTTATTCTTATTTATACTTTTGATAACATTTTAACAAAAAGATAAATGATTATTTTAGTATATTCATCTTGTTCGGAAATGATAATCTTTCATGTTTGACTAATTTCGTTAATAATCAGTTTATTTATAATCAGATTTAGATACATTTTCCTGAACGCCATTTAAAATTGCCTACTTAAATATCTAAACTGAAACGGTGACCTTCTGACAAACTGATATACAATGTATTTGAAATTTAAAAGGGATTGTAACCATGTGATATTATTAAGTTTTCTCAATCCTTTTGATAGGCTATTGAACACTAATAAACGTAAGCATCATTTTAACGAAAATATCTTATTACCATTTAATATAATATGCAGTTTGATTATTTCAAGGTTACACATCTTTGGTACATTTTTATGTATCATTGAAGAACATTGTATCTGCCTGCTCTCGTAATCTCTTCTATATCATCAGACTTGTATGAAAACAACACGTAGGCAAAAAGGAGTAAAACGTTTGTTCCCACAGTATACCGACAGTTGGATGATGTCACAAAGAATGATTGTCGATCAGAAATACAATTGTCAGGAAGATTTATTATTTTACCCCTACCCCCGTAACGAAGTTATGAATGGTATACCGAAATCCGCCTGTCTGCCCATCCGTCGTCCCGTAATCTACTAAAGTGCTGTTCCTATTTCAACAAAAGTTGGTATGCAAAATCAGTATAACATAGTTGTGCATCCCGATTTTTTTTACCATAATGCGTTTTTTCAAACTGGCCACCGACTTCTGTTTGGTTTGTGGCTTGACACTTACTCGAGTACAAACCGGATTTTAACGAAACTTTGTATTGATGACAGGTATGGCATGTAGCTGTGCATACAAAAAAGATGCAAAATATAAAACGGCCGCCAGCTTTTAATTGGTTTAGGCTTGTCCGGTCAACTTCAACCAAATCACTAACCCGAAATTTTACATTTGGTTTGCTTTGGTTGATTTTGTTTAACGTCTTTTTAACAGCTAAAGTCATTTAAGGACGGCCTCTCGTGCAAGCGACATGCATGCGTGTGGTGAGTGCGTATGTGTGTTTTGGGAGGCTGTGGTATTTTCGTGTTTTTAAAGTCTCCTTGTGGTAAGCCGGAACTATTGCGAAACGTTACATTTATGATCAGTACGACATGGAGTTGTGCATACAAGGTCTCATACATTTCATCTGAACCAAGTCCCTGAAGAAAACCTACGGGGTATTAATTATCCCTCGTGATACAAATCTAGTTCAAATTAACAAAATCTTGCCAAGATATCTTATTTCACAGATAGTTTAATAGATCTTTTTGTAACGCTTTTGGGCGACCTATTAGGTATTTCGGTAATTTGCATTTGTTTGTGGTTTGGTTAAGTATTATTGAACGTTCTATCAATAGATAACATCATTTAAGTACTATTCCTATCCACAGAGTACATGAAGCTTTTAGAGTTAAATCACAAAGGACATTTTAATGAATATATCAATTTGTCATTAACTAATATCATTTTCGATTGACGCATTTGCTGCTTTCTTTCTCGATTCAGAAAACCGAAACGAAACATTTTTGAAAACTGTCCAGAAAATACGATCCCCGCCAGTGCTGTATTTGATCCCGCCATAGGAAAGTTCCTGTTCTCGTGTAGGAAGGCACCTGCGCCTATTGGTAAATGTGTAATTTTAGGTGAGTGATATTATAGTAAGCGCTGTATTCCCAGCCGTCAAATACGATAGTTTTATGATATAAAATAGTAATAGCAATACCTAAGATAGTAATAGCAATACCTTTGCAGGAATGATTCAGGATTTCCTTCAATTCATTTGGCAAGGATGTTTATTTTGCAATTAGTACTGTTTGCAATAAACTATGTTAAATTGAATGCTTTGGATATTATCAATTGGACAATCCAGTAATTGGTCGTGTACCCAGCAATTTTCTCTTAGCGAATTTCCAATTTCACTGTTGCTAAGAAAACCTACGACAGGTATTAATAAAATATAAAATATGCAAGATAAATGGTCACAAAACCAACCACCTCCTTTTTCCTAACCAGCCAAATAATTGTTTTGTCACAATTATAACACTTGATCTGTTTGTACTGACTACAGATAATGTGTAATATTGTTGCCTTCTACATCTGCACCGTTTACTAATATAAAGGCTATGTACCTACTATTTATGCAGAAAAAGTTTTAAAACGACTGTGTTTTTACGACAGAGGAAGCCGATCCAACACAATCACTGAAGTGTCCTCCCGACTTTGTGCTGATGGGCAGTGAGCGAATAATCTGCTGTGAACTAAAAGGTGAGTAATTTGGTACGCAATAGCATCTGCAGTATAATTGAAATGATTTATTTTTAGACTTTTACCTTATATTTCAAAAATATGAATAATAATAAGAGAACATAAATAAAACGAAAGCGAAATCATTGAAAAGTGTAACTATAAAATTCAACGATACAAAATATAGTGGTTGCAATACTACCATACTTTGCCACATGCGAAGCACGTGGGATACTTTTGGATCAACTTGTCCGTCGGCGTCGGCGTCTGTCACATTTGTTTTCCGGACTTTTTTTCCCTACCACCTGCAACATCAATTTGTTACTTAGCATGTATATCTGCCACAATTATTTAAAGCTCGATCCCTGTGTCAATATTCCACTTTTTTGAGTTATTGCCTTTTGCACATAAGGAGTTCTCTTAATAGTTTCGGATTTTTTTTCGCTACCACTTGCCATACCAATATGTTACTTGAGGTGCGGCTTTATCATATCATATTATGTTTCCAGTTTTAACACCGTGTCAAAATTCATTTTTTGTGCTGGAGTTATGGCCCCTTGGCCATTGCAAATTCACTTGGTACGCATCAATAGTACGCATACGCAAGGCAAGCACATTCAATAGAGCATTGATGTAGTTCATGACTGGCTCTACTGCAAGTTGATCGAGATCATTTCTACGGATACTATGCGGATTACCTCTTTATTCAAATATCAGCATGTGAAAGGCCCAATATCAAGTCCCTGTGCCTCTTAGTTACTGAGAAGTTGTTTATACATGTCGCTTATTTGACCCATGTGACCTAGAATGAAGGTCAAGTCATTCATTTGAACAAACTTGGTAGCCCTTTACACCAGCATGCTACAGGCCCAATATCAAGTCCCTGGCCCTCTTGGTTATTTAGAAGATGTTTGAAGATTATATCCTGTTTGATTCATGTGACCTTGAATGGATGTCAAGGTCATTCATTTGAACAAACTTGGTAGCCCTCACAAGCATGCTACAGGCCCAATATGACGTCTCTGGGCCTCCTGGTTATCGAGAAGTTAGCCCATTTGACCCATGTGATCTTGAATGGATGTCGAGGTCATTATTTGAACAAATTTGGTAGCCCTCACACAAGCATGCTACAGGCCCAATATCAAGTCCCTGTGACTCTTGGTTATTGAGAAGAAGTTGTTTAAATGAAAAAAGTCGACGCTAGACGGCCGGACAGAAGGACGCACCACGGCATCAGCTCAGTTGACCTTTTGGCAGGTGAGCTAAGAATTGAAATCGGAGAGAATGACATTAGAAATGCAAAAATATGTCTGTTTTTTCCAAGTTTAAAAAAGATAAAGTACATCGTAGCATAACAGTTGTCAAAATGAACATATATATATACATGCGGGATGTTGATACTGGAACAACAACCCCTCTTGCATATACACGCGACAGGTGGCGTTACTGGTCAAGATGTGATTGGTCAATGTAGCGGTAAATGCAAAATGCAGATATGCAGTTAAAAGTTAAGATTGAATGCAAGCTAAATAAGTGGATATATATTCCTGCTTCAAAAGCAGTCTTATTATTACCAAAAATGATTCAAACTGATCTAATTTTGTTATCCGTGCGGAAACGCATTAGTTCGTTTATAACCACCAGCATTAAAACTATGCCGTTTATATTTTTTAAAGATATTTCTTGTTTAGAGTTAGTTACCAATTCGGCTGTTCCATAATCTATTGACATACAGTCAAACCCGGTTTTAACGAATTGCCATTTTGGTTTTGAACAAATGATTTTTATTTCTCAAGGCATTCACAGGCCTCGTGATCAGCAACGCATGTTTCTAGGTCATCATCATCGTCATCAATACAGAAAGTTTCGCTTTCACTTCATGGTAGCGTAAAGCGTACATGATGTCTATGTTAATCCCATCAACAAAATGAATCGAAATAGTATTGTTTATATTGTTTACTTGAACACAATTAATTCACCTGTATCAATAGCCTAAAGCTGTACACTATTGATACAGCGCAGGTGTCGGTACGTGATAACGATTATGCAAACTTCACAAAACTGTATGAAACTATTGCACTCATCAGTCACTTCCTATCCGACTATTTTGATGAATATAATTAAAAAAATGTTTTGTATTTGTTACAGGTATTGCTGCTACGGCAGATTGCTTTAGACCAAAGACATTGTATTCGTTCAAACTTGGGTTTGTTATTCCGTTCCCTAAAGACTTCGCAGCGGTTGGCAGATTGAACTATGGGTAAGACAATGACCAGTACATTATATTTGTATGGTACCATACTGAAATAAGTATTTTCCCAAAAACATATACCTCAATATTAAAGCCACATACTCCCATATAACTTTAAATTTTAGTTGCACATATGTATTAATGAAAATCCAAAGATGCTCATTCACGCTCTCTTAACATTAAAATGGCCACTGGCCTAGACGCTTTACCGGGTAGTCCTTGAGACATCAGTGTATAGAAATAACTCGCTGCATTCATGTATCGCGAGATTTGTCACGGAGCCGGGAACGAGGTAATAACAACGTGCACTGCTAATTACGTCAGACATGGCCGTTGTTTAGATATCGGGAATACGTAAAATTGACCAAATAATGTTTTCATTTTAACATTAACATAATATTCAAGTAATAACTGTACAAAAGAAAGAAACAGAAAACTAAATATTTTAGATCGGTGCATTTGACAATGTTCAAAAGCTAGCAAGCAATCAAATAGACGTTCGACAAAATCGGAATTAGAGTCTATTCACTTTTCTTCTCTCGCTTAGTTCCAACGAATCATTTCCAACTCGGGTTTTTCCTTTTTACGTTTTGTTTTGGCAGGCTCACATATTCGGAGTCCACTATTTTGTGTAGACTGATAACTCGTCCGTTGCATTATGGGACTATTTCGCATAGAAACTTCGTCTGTCGGACAAAGTTATTTTTGGGAATTTCCCGTATACTTTCATAAATACACTTTCCTCCAATTTTTGTTTCGCGATGATTTCTTACGTATGCGCCTGAAATGTAAACATTTCTTTTGGAGTATTTTGTGGCTTTGAAAGGTAAATGTATATTAGATAATGATATTGGTCATCTATATGCCCTGTAGTTTAGGCGTAAGAATGGTACCTCTTGTCACCATTGCATGGCAGTAAACGGCGAGTATCTTTTTGACAGGATAGTAACAGAGAGCGAGTAACAGTATATCAAACTGCTGTAAACTTATGATTATTAATAATAAAATACTTTATTTAAAGTCGATCACACTCTGAGTTACAGGACTTTTCTTCCAAGTGGTCGACATTTCCATGTACAATATTTACAATAATGCTTGGAAGTCTTGTCCCTGACTGGTGGGGTCTGCTGATGGGTGTCTTCGGCAGTATGCTTCAGTGAGGTAGCACTATAAATCGGCAAAAGTTCCGGCCTATCACAAGGAGACTAAACACGAACATACCGCAGCCTCCCAAAACACACATACGCACGCACCACACGCATGCATGTCGCACGCACGGGAGGCCGTCCTTAAATGACCTTAGCTGTTAATAGGACGTTAAACAAAATATACCAAACCAAACCCTGACTTGTGTATAAAATAGCGGGGAATGGTTGTTAATGTCGTGTCTGTCCTTCCATCCGAAATTCAACTTCTCCCGGCTTCATCAACTACATTAATTATATAGTGTTGCTGTTGTAACTGTAACGTAATACTTGGGGCACGAGTTTACCTAGGTAAGTAGGTGTCATACATCAACTTAGGTGAGGAACTGTGTCGTGTAACAAAAGGATTTCACGTTAATAAAATTTT
>NC_047031.1:24549962-24566619 GCF_902652985.1 Pecten maximus | reverse complement strand
AAACCCGAACCCGGTTCAATTTAAATTGAATATAAATTTTTTTTTCAAAAATACTAAAAAAAAAGTCCCTTTTGACCCTTTTTTAAGAAAAGGGCCAATTGTGGCCTCCTTTTTGTTTTAAAACATTAAGCCGAAATCTTTTTTAAAAAACAATAATCGATTTTTTTTTTTTTTTTTTTTTTTTTTCTCATTTTTTAAAGATAAATGGTAAAACTATCAACAAAGGGTTCTTAAATTTAAAAGGAAGAATTTTTTAGTTGAATAAACACTTTAAATGAAGGTTCCAATTTTAAATTAGTTTAATTAAGCCAGGAATGGCAAACAGCAATAATTTCCCAATAAAATGTTATTTTTTCCGTTTTTCTAATCCTTTTTTTTCACCAGACTTCAATAATTTAATGCATCCTCACTTGAATAAAGATTCAAAATTAAATTACTAAAAATACATCAACAGTAATCTGCATTTTTTAAATTGTGTTGGTTGTCAACCCAAAAAAAACCATCCATCAACTCAGTAAATTGAATCTTCCAAAGTAGGGAAACCCCCATAATATTTTGGGTTAAATTTTTTTTATAGATTTATTAAGTTTTTTAAAAGAGTTATCAAAAATCCAACATCTTTTAATGACGATCCGGGGTTCGACATAATGATATTTATTAAATATGTCTTAAGCTACAATGTTCAAAACTCTTTAATCCAATTTTTTGGCAAATTAAAGTGCTACACTACTAAAAAATGCGGGCCTGAAAAGGACCAACCGGAAACCAGAACAACATCAAAAATAAATTTCGAAAGAATTTTTTTGTACTAGAACCCTTTTTGGGTGTACACTTCAACTAAAGTGTTATTACAGATTAAATGAATTAATTTTAGCCAACATCAAGGGTTTTTATTACACGAAAATAAAAACCCTACATCAGATTAATTTATGACTTTGAGGGAACCAGAAAAAATTTATTGAAAATTTTAGAATTATTTAAAGATTTTATCCCACCAAAAGGGTTGATGACAACTCCGGGGGTACCTGTAGTTAATTTTTTTTAACACACTTCAAACTTTGGGGTTTCATTTTTAATTTGTGCTCCCGAATACAACTTGGGTTTTGGGAAAAGGATCCCCCCGAAAAAAAAGATTATTTGTTCCTGTGGGGTCCTTAAATAAAATGGTTCATAAGTAAGTTTTTTAAAAAATTCAAGTAAAACGTTAAAACTA
Organism: Pecten maximus; assembly: GCF_902652985.1. NCBI lineage: Eukaryota > Metazoa > Mollusca > Bivalvia > Pectinida > Pectinidae > Pecten > Pecten maximus. The sequence continues at coordinate 24,565,406 of NC_047031.1, read as the reverse complement.
ACACAGATTAAAAGACTTGTTTGCAAAAAAAAACGGAAAAAATGAATTATATAAATTGATTTTTTGGATCTTAAGATGCAATTAGGGAAATAATTTTTTTCAATATTGGGAAAGAAAACAAGGTTAAAGGATGGGGGTAAATTTTTTTTTTTGGGCCCTTTTAAATTTTCCGTGTTTGAATAAATCGAAAATAAAATTAATTTCTACCGTTGTATTAGAATTAAAGAAATTTGGGAATAATTGATATCTAAGACTTAAAAAAAAGCATTTTTTTTGGGGAGAAAACAACAAAGGCCGAACCTGTTTTTTTTCATTGGAAAATTTTTTCTTGTGTTTGGCAAAATATACAAGGTACAAAAAATTTTTAATTTCCCTTATTGAAACCCAAATAAATGATTGGGGCAAATACCCCAACCTTTTATTAAAAAGGGTGGCCCCCCTTTCATTGAGAGTGTTTTTCCAATACCCATTTGTTTCCATTTTCCCTACCAAAAAAAAATTTTTGGGAAAAAATTTTTTAAAGTTGCCTTTCCCCTTTCAGTGCAGAGTGTTTTCAGACCATTTGTTTTCATTCCTACAAAAGAAGGATGTAAAAAAGTGCAATATTGCTTTGGGGGCAGTTTATACAAGATTTGTTCTACTTCACCCAAGAATACTTTCCATGGAGATTAATGTAAGTGTATTCATGTATATGTTGTATACATTCATGTTGTAGATTGTTGTAACTTCAACATCAGAGGACGCCATATTGCTTACAGGATCCATGCTTTGTTTTACCTGCTACCTTGATTGTGGTCAATGTCATTCATTTTGGAAAAGAAACTTGGCAGTCCTTCACCTAAGTATGTAAGAGGACCAATATCACATTTCAGTGTCTTACGGTTAATGAGAAGTTGTTTAAAGCAAAAAAAAAATGGCGCTTGACGGGTCCGGATAAACGCGTCACCACGTCATAAACTCGTTTGCCCTTTGTGCAGGAGAGCTAAACATCCTCATGAAATTTGATCTGGTGAATTAAATTCTTTGAAAACCGGCTTATTTGTCTATGTACTTATCAATAACAGAGAAGTTAGAATTCTATTTCATTAGTATACATTGACCATTTCCAGATGTTTACTCTAACGAATGCACAAAGCTACCGAAAAGGCAATTTTTCTTTCACACTGATTGATTAACTGAAAGGCCATCGGGTTCTTTAGTTGGAATTGTGGATACCAATTATAACTGAAACCAACAGCCAGGGTCATATGGACACGGATGTAAAGGATACACCAATAGCCAGGGTCATATGGAGACGGATGTAAAGGAGACACCAACAGAGGAAAACATTAAAAGCAAAGAAGGAAAGAAAGGAAAGATATAAGTGTTGCAATGGGACATTATTGGTCTGTTCAATTTGCTTACCTATTGAAATACCGAATATACCTAATAAAACTGGAGAAAATATCCAACCACATTTGTTCTTTGTAAAATTTCATTTGACAAACTTTTTTTATGCATTTTATGAGTTGAAAAAACAAGCCAACTTTTATTTCGACTATTTTGAATTGTTGACGTCGTGTTTCAGTCGGCGTAATCGTCAAAGAGCGGATTCGATATTGTATCTCACATTACTTAAAATATAGCGAGAAATAATGCCTGTAATTCATAGTAGTGGTAGTTAATACTCTCAATTTTATGTATATTCCACTATTTTACAGGAATCCTCCAAAATGTGAGGTTTTTTGTCAATAAAGTACATGTGATGTATGGTTCTATACCGTACGCAGTACAAATCGACAATTTTTTATGATATTTGCATAAAAAATAGTAATACATTATATATACAATTGAAGCCAAGAAAAAACTGATCAAAATGCACAATTCTATCATTCATAACGTACCAAATAAATGATGCAAAGTTTCCACAAATCCGCATTATATGAACGAAACACCGCAGTAGCTTGACGTCGTGCAAGAGCGAGTCGATAACACAAGCACCTGCGCGAATACGATCGACAACTTTTAGTTCTGCTGTTTTCATAACGCAATAAATGGTCTTGGTTTCATCAGAAAACATTACTTTTGACACAAGATAAATCGATAGCACATATTTTGATATCTACAAATAAAAAAATAAATAAATAAAAATAAAGCCGACGATAGCAAAAGTTATTTATAGTAATCGGGTATTTCCTAGATGATCACTTTTGGTTTCTAAACGGTGGGACAGACATGTGCCTGGTGCCGATTGATTTCGCGGACCTCACTTATTACCGATACAAGTCGTCACCAAAACAATATGCAGTGACCTGTCAACTCAACTAACAAACTGTGAAGTGACACTGGGCATTATGAAGAGTTGCAGACGTACGGTGTAAATGGACACAAACAGACAAACAATCAATTGTGTTCAGATAGGCCTACATATGTAGGTAAGGTAAGTACATAAAGTGAAGTTCTATGAACACGAGAATACAAAATGTACCAGCAATATCTGATATGTAAATTTTACAAATATATAGATATACATTGTATGTATACATGAGTATCTGCATGTAATGTTTTAATGTCATTTATTGTGTTATAAGATACAGTGTAGGCCTACATTTGTACAGATATAATTGGGTTCAAATGAAATGATACCAGTTAAAACAATATTCACTTTAAAAACAACGATTTAGTTCTTGTTATATTTAGTTCTGTTTCTCTCTCTCTCTCTCTCTCTCTCTTTTTTTTTGTTTGTTTTGCTTTTGTTTGTTTTTTTTGGGGTGGGAGTGGGGATGTTACACTACATTTCATCATTACTGTATTTTGTTTCAGAATTATCAATATTTATCTCTTTGAATTTAATTTAGACTTTACTTTACATCAGTATATTATATGCATTTGTATGTAATCATACTGGTACAATTAGTAAAACGTTCTTGTGTTTGCCAAATTTCTATATATATATGTATGTATCAACTAAAATTGGATCAATTAGATTTTATTGCATTTTACATAATGAAATAAATGGGAGATGAAAAAGTGAGACCTTTTAGTGAATTTCAGTTTTGCAACAGTGGTATATATAATTAAGAAAAAATGTTGCATAGTATGTTTGTTGATAGAGGTGAAAATTACTGAATATACCAAATAGCTTTTCTTGAGTTATCTGGTTGTGAATTCTACAATGTTTGGATCATGGTGTGCTAGTATAGGTTGGATTCATACAAATGTAATCATGTTAGGGCACATATCCCCAACCCCATATATATAAAGTTTGTATAGTGTTACTGTGCTTACTACAAATGGATGATGATCAACATGTGACACTCCTGCTTTGGTCCGAATTCAAGCATTACTGTATATGTTGTTTCATACTTTTTTTTATGTGAAATAGACTGATACATGTATAAATTTATACAGATATAGAGATTTAGATAGATGTACATGTACCAGTAAGTATTCTATGCCAGTAAAGGCTGGAAACATTGTTGAAAGAAAATAATTTGAATAAATCAAACATAGACAGATACTTGTGTTGGCAGATATAATGCTGGTTAGCTAGTAATTATCATTTTATGCTTCATTATGATTAATCCTCTAAGGATGCACACACGACAGAAATAATAAGTAATTACAAGTTTTCGAAGTTATTAGTGAGGAGGATGGCACTGAAGCAGGATTATAAACATGCATTTTTCAGTTTCCTCTAACCTTAACACCAAACATAAGACACTTTGATAGAGAGATGTCCTTTATGAGACATATAATGATCTCACCATCAAAATGTCTTAATGTCTGGCAATAGGGCAAGAAGAAACTTATTGGTGCACTTATTTAGAATTTTAGAACATTGTTACATGTATGAGTATTTGAAACTCAGACTTGGTGATGGGATGGGCGAGTTTGTTTAACTTTCTAAATTTTCATTTCAAGGCTTTTTGAAATATTCCACATTAATAACCTCAAGTTATTTTTTTCTTATATTTTTTAAACAGGACCATGGGAAATAGGATTTTTTAAAGTGAAACAAGCAATCAATGACATGTGAATATAGTTTATTTTGTATTGCAGATATTTTATAGGACCTGCAGCCCAAGGAAGTAATGTATGAAAATTCTATCAACAAATATGGTGTACAGACAATACCTAAATTCATATAATTTGACTCAATTTATACACACCAAAAAAAATTCTACCTGGAGTGATATATACTTCATTATTTAAATTATACTCTGATCTACTGTTAATTTGTGATTTGGCAATTGTATGTATCAACTACGTAAATTAATATATATATTCATATATATGTTCCTGTTAATATATATAAAATTATGTATACTACTTCTGTTATATTCGAGATTAAAAAATTGTTACCTGTATATATGTTTATATGGAGATGACTTAAATAGGCTATGCCTGATGTCAGATCCATTTGTCGAATTAAATGACAATAAAATGTGTTGAAATTGAAATTGAAATTGCAGATATTGCCCAATTACTTCTAAGGCCTGGAGCTGTCTCAATTTTATTAGCAAGCCTGGTGTACAAAATTTAATGAGAGCATCGGCTTATGGATGATTCTGCCTAATATATGACATCAAAGGTAAGCTAATAGATGTATCTTAATTATCAATGCACTGCAATTAAAATGTTCATTATCTTATAGATTCTGAGGATTTTGTTGTTTTGTTTGAATTGATCATAACTTTCTGCTTTCCTATCCAAATATGTGAGTTCATTTCCTATACTTCATTATTGACTGTTTACGTTTCATTTGAAATTTTGAAGTGTTCTTTAGATTAAATCTGTAATGCCTTGCAAATAATTTTTTTTTATTAGTGTATATATCTGGGTGCTTATGATATTGATTTTCTCCCACTTCAAACTTCATGTACATCGGCTTTAGGACTTTATTTATATGGATATTTGTGATGTGACCAATACTAGAAGATAAATGCCATCCCCTGCCACCAGAGACAGCAGATTTAGGCATCTTTTCCCTGTAGCTACCCTCCCCCACTATTCTGTCATTGATTAAAATTATATAACTTACTATTTGTGTTGGTGTTGTTTTTCAGCTGCTAACAAGCTGAATCATGCAATTCTGATCTTAAGTAAATTATCATTTTCAAAAACATGGTACATTAATATATATATATCATTTATACCAAATATTGCTTGCCTGGCCAATCATATTAAATAAAGTTCAGAATTCTTTATAATCCATAACCAACATGTAGCCAAGGTTTAAATGTTTATATCAATCAACTTGTTTGTCTGCCAAACTGGATTATTCAAACTGAAAATTTCATCAATAACATATGTTCCTTTGTCTTTATATTTCTACATGTCTTTTGTCTGTGAATTAAGTCTAGGACTTCTCTACCAGGAAGATGTTCACACACAGAATGATGTGGGCAAAGATGGTTATAACCATTTGATTTGCATGCCTTCAATAATTTTAATTTTATATCAGTGTAATCTGTTTTTTGGTATACTAGTTATACCAGATGCTAGTTATTATGACCTTAATACTATCTCTGTGAACAAGTGTCTAATTATGATAGGTATTGAAAAACTAGATCAAATACAACAAGTGAAGTAGATATATAACATCAAAATGGTCAGTTGCTAGATTGGTAGCCATGGCAACTAAAAATGGATACAGTATGTACATTTTACATTTTCTACATAATGGTAAAATTCGCATTGATAAAATCAGCTTCAATATCATGATTTGGCTGCACATGATAGCTGTTGACAAAAAATATCAAATAGGAAAGGAATAAATATAACTAAATATAATTTTTGAAAGATTAATTATGAACGTTAAAACCATGAAAATAACAACCTAATTATAAAGTATGATTTATGATTAACATTTATAATCCTAATACATTTTGTACAGCAGTCTTAACTACAAACAGTTTTACATTTAACATTTTTAATCAGACGGGATCACATGTGGATGTTTTTCTAAGTAAAATATTGCATTTTTACGTATTTTCACTTCTGGTTGCCATGGTAACGTTTTAAATTAAAAAAATAAAAGTTTTGTCATAAAATCTGGATAGGTCCTCTTTACAAGTTTCAGTATATATATAGACTGCTGACTAAACACTTATACATGTAATACAAAACCAAATTTCTTACAATGAAGGCTAGACAAAGAAAACGGGAAAAAAAACTTTTACAAAAATCACTGCTTTTATTTTCAGTCAGTAACCATGACAACAACTGCAAAAAATAGAAAATACTACAATTATTTGTGTTTATCCTCATTCCTCAAGAGTCTGATATATCATTAATTTTATATATCAGCACTTAATTCACTCTCATCAGCTTAAAATGTATAAACATATGAAATAAGTATTTTTTTTCATAAAATCATAAATTTTGGTAACCATGGTAATGTCAATATGGGAAAAAAACCAATTTTGTTATTTGATTTGAAAAGTTTATATTCTCAAGTTTCTAAATATATCTGGGTTGTTTACCAAAAATGTTGACGCAAAAGGGTGAAAAATCATGATGAACCAAAATGTCGGATTTTTTTTAGTTCCATTAAAAAATCCTGGGAGTTAAGGGGTTAATAGACATTTCTAGTACCGAGGTAAGTTACGCAGACACCTACACTTACGTTGACACGTACAAATTTCGGGCGCCATCTCAGAACATTACTGATTCAGTTTTTATTATTTTTTATTTTCATCATTTCCATGGTTGTTTGTTTTATTTTGTTTGATTTGTTTAAGTGTACAAATAGATGATTCTGTAATTGCAATGTTTGTGTGCATACCTTTTTTCGTTTCATTTTGTATGGGAAATACATGTACGACAGCCCAGACGTGTACTTCATATTGATTTTATTTAACTTCAGTCTCAAAAAATGATGTTGGAATTACCATCCGGAGAAAGCGAAAAAAGGACAGGGGACCATCAGGAGACCAGTAACGAAGAAAGCAGAGAAAAAAACCCTAAAAATAAGAAAAACGATAAATTGATGTCTTTGACGTTAAAAAAACTAAATTCAGATAAATTCATTACCAAAAAGATGCAGATATTAATGAAGGTGTTTGGTGTACCAGATTCGTCCGATTTCAAATACATAATGCAATAGATCTTGGCGCCCATGAATGATCTTTATAGGTTCCATGTCAGATTGATCTTCTCTCTATTTTCCCCTTCCTCTTACTAATCTATGTAAATTGAGAAATATCCCTCCTGTACTTTTCAAACAAGGGGAACTTATATATAAAATTTCAGATTAAGCGATAATGGCTGTCTGACGGCCATGTTGTTTTCAAATTGGTCCCAAAATGCAATACGACGGACCAAGGGAACCTACCTACATATGAAATTTGAGAAAGATCCCTTCAGTACTTTCTGAGAAATAACGACAACAATCTTCAATTGTCAAAATACAAGATGGCTGCCTGTCGGCCATGTTGTTTCCCGACGGGTCCCAAAATATAATATGAATAACTAGACCAAGGGGAACATCATGTGAAATTTCTGAAAGATCCCTTCAGTACTTTCTGAGAAATAGCGATAACAAACTTCAATTGTCAAAATCCAAGATGGCTGCCTGTTGGCCATGTTGTTTTCCGATTGGTCCCAAAATGTCATATGCATAACTACTGACCATGGGGGACCTACATATGAAATTTCAAAAACAGCCCTCCAGTACTTTCTGAGAAATAGCGATAACAAACTTCAATTGTTAAAATCCAAGATGGCTGCCTGTCGGCCATGATGTTTTCCGATTGGTCCCAAAATGCAATATGCATAACTACAGACCAACGGGAACCTGCATATGAAATTTGAGAAAGATTCCTTTAGTACTTTCTCAGAAATAGCGATAACAAGAATTGTTTACGGACGGACGGACCACGGACAACGGACAACGGACGCAAGGCGATTTGAATAGCCCATAAAAATATAAGAGATAACTGATATCATCACAGTTTTGCTCCTTTTTATTGATCTCTATGTTTAAATGATATGAGAAGAAAATGGTTGTGGTTATTTTAGCACAGTGACTTGAGCACGAATGCTCAACCCATGGTCATCTTTATACATGTATTATTATAGATATACTCAATATTACACAAACGTATGCCTAAGACGTTCTTTTGGGATTCTGACATAATATAAACATGCACAATAATTTATATAAACATTTGTATTATTTATTTTCTGGGCCGTGTGTTTGAAATTCGTGTCAAGTCCATGTGTGTGATATAAATATTTTCTAGATACTTTTGTAGTAGAATCACACGTGTAATATATCATTACGTTCAAGTCAGAATCGAATCATTGTGATATAATAGTCTTATTTGAAGCTTCAATAATATCAATGAAATAATATCAGAATGACTATTTCAGTTTTCGAATGGAAATGATGAAAACTTCTACGCGATAGAGTTAGATTGATGACTTATTAGGATTTATGTATGAAGTGAAGGGGTCTAGCTTAATAAACAAGTAATTGAAATGCATGTGAATCATCGGATTTTCAATATTTTCGTCTTCATTGCTTGTTAGGTTCTATAATAATAAGTGCCATCGATATATCATCAAGACGAATCAGGCTCGATATGTCAGCAAGACATGGATTAATCATCCATATCATCAAAGAACAGGAAACAGTCCCATTTCATTTTGACAATGCCTATACCATGTTTGATGAATAGCTTGGTTTTAATTAAGTAGATTAAGTTACTTGAACCATGTGTGTTAATATGTGCTAGGGAATAAATATTCACGACGTCTGAAGTTTTTTTGTGGGAAGGACTCTAAAAACACAAAAAACACACAATCTCACCGACGCATGCATCTTGCAAACGTAGGGGCCGTCAATAAACGTTCAGACATCTTGATAGGACGATAAATAATACTAAACCAATGAAAGATATCAATAATTAATGAAAGAACTGTTCCTTAATTAGCCTTATTAGTAGCAAAATGTTGTAGAAAACAAAACAAAAGTCATATTTATTTGTACATGAAGGTACTCAATTCTGTTCAACCTCCTGTAACCTATTTTTTACGTGAAGATATGTTTAAATACTTTAATATTTTATTATATGATGCCCAATAATGCTACATATGGTTATATAGTAGGGATCTAAATGGTTTCAAAGATATATCAAAGAAACGAAGACAAGGGAAGGGGAAAGATCCGAGGATCAACTTTTAAAACAGGGTTGCGTTTATCGCTTTATGCCCAGCAATGCTATATATGGTTATTGGGTGGAGATCCGAACTGTTTCAAAATTACAAGCAAGATACTAAGTACCTTGGGGTGGAAAAAGGCCCCTGGCCTATTTTTACATCATGATTGTGTTTATCTATTGATGCCCAAGAATGCTATATATGGTTATTGGGAGGGGATTTCAACAGTCTTTTATAGCAATATAGCCATTTTGCTTTCTCTGCCCGCCCCTCAACACCCTGGGGGTCGACCCCGCGATTAGTAGCTTTTTGAATAACCACCACCTAAGGATGCGATGAGTTAAATAGGAGTGATATCCGTCGCTTGGTTCAGCAGAGGAAGTTGTTTTGTTTTGTAAGCCACATTTCTCTCCTTTGGTCCTTCCCCTCAGCCCCACCCTTTGTAGTTTTTTTAATCCCCACCACATACAGTCGTATACGGTTACATTCCAATCAGTTTCATTAATTTGTTGACGAAGGACGGGCGCCACGGTATGGTATAAGCTCACATGTTGATCCTTCGGACCAGGTGAGCTAACAATATATAGTAAAAAAAGGTCTCAAATGAAATAATGATAGTTTGCTTTGTCAATGCTGATGACCTGGTAAAAAATCCCTAGCTCAAAACTTTCAATTAAAATTTCAAATTTTGAATATGATTATCATTTTGTGATTTTTTAGAGAGAAATATCTATCTTTCTTTTTGTATCTAGTAAACTATAATTGTTAACATCCCGACTGTTACATTACAATTATTTAATAGTTATCTAAGCCCACAGCTAGAAGTAAGTGCATTTGGCATAAAAGTTATTCTGTCGTATTTTACAGATGATGCCAAGAGCAGGTCAGGAATTTGATGCCACCTTTTCTTACCAATTATCACAGGGACACAGGTAATACAATATTGTACATGCGTCTTACCTGTGCTACCAACAGCTTTTAATCTTGGTATCACAGTTCACATTAACCCATATATCCATATGAATTCTTTGGCGAAGGATTTTTTTTTTTTTTTTGATAAGAACACATTTTATTCATATTACACATAATATATACAATACAATAGGTGTCCTCTCGCAGGAGGGCTTTCACTCATTCATTCATATTTTTTTACTTAGTTTGTTCAGTCTTTCACTCGTCATCCTTACAATCAGCATATTTTCACTTTTTCTCATTATTTTTTCCAATATTTCGCTAGTCATTCATACTTTCTTTCTCATCGTTTTATGGATATTTTCATTTTATTTATTTATTATTATTTTTTATAAATATTAATGATATAGAAATTTATATAGATAACAATAATAATCCGGATTTATTTATTTCCGTAAAGAAAGGAATTGGGTAGATTATTAGTCACTACCTCGGCGTGCGCTCGGAACTCCTTGGATGATTTGTCATAGAATGACATCCGAAGTGTTCCGACTGCTCAGCGTGATCGTGGCCATGCACATGTGTGTTTCTGGAGGATGCGGGACTCAACCGTATGGCGGAGGCTAGAATAGGTATGTATTACTGTTTTATTTCGTTTTTTTTATTTGTTATTGCGATAAATATGCCATATATTTTTTTTAAACAAGAAGTTAAACTTCGTTACCTTTACTGTACCGTAGTGGTTTCGTCTGCTCAACCACGGACCAGAACACGCGTTTCATTTATCGACCTAATTGCATGTATGCTTTCGTTTAAAGAAATATATCAATGTATATATTTGGTTATATTGTATATACACAATTATACTTATTATTTTAGCTTTGTTTATTGCTATTACTTGTAAAATATTGTGAGGAATGTTCCTCCAATATGATACGGTTCCCCTTGAGGGCCCCTCTGTACTAGGTATAGGGTCAGAGGTCACCTATCTGTGTACTGTCTGACCTAAGTTGTGTTTTGTTTATTTCTGTGATGTTGTCTATTGAATGTCTTGTTGAATTTATGTGTATTTTTTTTTATAGATTTTGGGGCGGAGTATTTTGAAGAGGAATTTCCCTTTTAAGAAGAGGAAGTAACTAGATCTTTGGAGAAGTGGGTTATTTTTGAAGAGGAATATCTGTTTTGTGTGTCTTTCTATAGAAGAGGAAGTACATCTTGGAAGATTTTACAACTGATTTTTCTGTATTTGTTTTCTTCAATTGTCATTTGTACGTCTTGTTTAAGAATGTTAATAATACTAATTTGTTTTGTTTTTGCTTCACTGATGTAGTAACTTTTGTATATACTGTATCCAATTACTGTTAACAGGTGGTTTATTTCATTATATTTGGGGTATTCTATTTTATATCCAATAACCAAGTTTTTTAATGTTAGCATATATTTTTTATAACCAAGGGTTTCAAATATTTGTTTTAATCTGTTAAAGAGAACTTGTAAATATTCACATTTTATGAAGTAGTGTTCGTAGTCTTCTTTTACCTTGCAGCAGTTTCAGTTCGGTGATTAACTAATTTTCCATTTATGTAATATTTCCCTCGTTGGTAAAATTTTATTTAAGAATTTCCATTTAAATTCTTTCAGTTTATTATTTTGTAAATGTTTGAATACGAATTTATTTGAACATCTCACCGTAATACTTATGTCGCTCAAATTTAGCTTGTTTTCCCAGTATAAGTAAGCTATTGGTTTTTCTGACTTCATGCTGACAATATGTTTGTAAATTTTTTGATTTGTGCATTTTTCAATTTTGATAGGTTCTTGTTTTGGGAATTTCAACATAAGTTGATTTTTTATTCTGGCTGTAAAGTTCTGTAGATCTACATCACTCTCTTCTATTTTCCTTAGCCATATTTTTGGTATAGCTTTTTTAAACATCGATATCTCTGATAGCCAGTTGCATTTTCTAATGAGTTTTCGATATATATTGTTATCATCTAAGTTGTTATTGTTTTGTAATAGGTCTTTTATTGTAATTATACCGGAGTCTATCCAGTTTTTGAATAGGAGGGTTTTGCCCTTAAGCTTTATATATGTATTCCCCCATATAATTTGTGCAAGTATTTCATTGTATTTTTTGGGTTCATCTGATTTTTTTAAATTTTATCAATGTTGATAACATTTCATAATAGAATGGAGATATATTTTCGCTGTTAGGGAGATTTTTTAAATTGTCTGAATTCATTTTACATATGAGATAGTTTGAACAAAACTGATTTATCTCAAATTGTGGAATAACTTTCCATAGTGCTTTATCTTCGGTTTCCAGTTTTTTAAGCCAATTAATTCTCACTGTGTCAATATGTGATCTTATGTCTATGGAGTTCAGATCACCTTCTATGTATGGTTTAATCATTGTGTTTCTTTTTACTTTTGTCTTTCCTTCCCAAATGTAATTATATATTATCTTTTCAACTTGTTTTATAGTGTTTTGGTCTATATGCAGCATAGATATTAAAAATGTTAGTTGAGGTAAGAGTAAGGATTTAACTATTTGTACCCTTCCGATCATGGTTAGCTTTCTCCTTTTCCAGTTATTTATATTCTTTTTCATTTTTTTTAATTTTCTCATTCCAATTCATTTCTAACATTATTTGGTGATTAAGGCAGAAGTGTACTCCTAGTGCTTTAATGATTTCATCTGTCCATGTGATGTCTTCAAATTCATCTTCAATCTTTGTTTGATTTCCTAGTCTTAAACCTTTAGTTTTTTCTCTGTTTAAAATTAATCCTGAGAGTGAACCAAATGTTTCTATTATGTTTAAGGCTTTTTTAATATTTTGTTTTGATTTTAGAAATAATGTAGTATCATCGGCTAGCTGCGATATCTTGAATGGACGTTGTTGATTGTTCTTTATGGATAAGCCTTATATATTTTGATCACTCCTAATTCTTGTAGCCATGATTTCTGCCACTATAACGAAGAGTAACGCTGATGCTGGACATCCTTGTCGGATAACTCTAGATATTTTGACTGGTTCGGATATCCAACCATTATTACTGATTGCACAGTTTATGTTATTATACAGTATTTTAATCCAGTTTATAAAGTGTTGGTTAAAGCCAAATTTGGAGAGTGTTTGGTAAAGAAATTCTAATTCAACTGTGTCAAACGCTTTCGCGAAGTCTAAAAGTAATATTGCTGCATTATTTTATGCTTTTCTGTGTAGTTGAGTATATCCTTGATTTGTCTAATGTTATAACCTATATATCTTCCTTTAATGAAGCCATTTGGATCTGAATGTATTATTTTTGGGAGAGTTGTCTTTAATCGCTGAGCTAAGCATCTTGCAAGAATTGTATTATCTATGTTTAGGAGCGCGATAGGTCGCCAGTTTTTTAAGTTTAGGGGATCGCCTTTTTTGTATAGTAGTGATAACACGCCTTGTCTTTGTGAAGCTGTAAGTTCCTTTTTCTGGTAGCTTTCGTTAAAACTTTTTAATAGCAAGTTTTCTATGTAAGGCCAGAATTCTTTGTAGAATTCGACAGTTAGACCATCAATACCCGGTGACTTATTTAACTTCATATGACTGATTGCTTCTTTAATTTCTTTATTAGTGATTAGTCCATCACATGATTGGCTTTCTTTTTCGTCTGATTCTTTTTCGATTTTTGTTTGTTGAATATAGGAAGATATTTGTTGTGGGTCAGCTTTGTTTGTTGTATATAACTTTTTGTAGTATTCTCGTATTCTATTGAGTATATCATCCTGTTTACTTAGCATGAGTCCTTCTTCATTGTTAATTTTTGTTATTGATTTTTTAATTTGTCTATTTTTTTCTAGAGAGAGGAAATATTTGGTATTCTTTTCTCCTTTTTCTAACCAATTGGCTCTTGATCTGACTTGCGCGCCGTATGCTTGTTTACTGTATATATTTTCTAATTTAGCCTCCATTTCATTTATTTCATCATTTTTTTCATTGCCTGATTGTTCATATAGATTTTTAAGTGAATGCTCAATTTCTTGTATTGCACTTTTTGTTTCGTTGGCTTTTCTTTTACTGAAAGCTATTGATTCTTCTTTAATTTCTATTTTACACATTTCCCATGCTGTGTTAGCCTCTATGATTTTATTTTCTACTTTTTCATCGTACATTTTTATGACTTTTCTTATTAAATTTTTGTATTCTTCACAGTTCAGGAGACATTTGTTGAATTTCCAGTAACCTGGTCCTCTGTCTGTATTAGAGTTATCTAGGATTAGCGATACAGCTAGGTGATCAGTAGATTTGATCATGGCAGGACAAATATCTGCTTTTATTAGTTTTGTAGTTATCTCCCTTGATACTAAAAAATAACCAATTCTACTAGCTTCCTTTTTAGAGTGTTTTCTTCTCCATGTATATTGTTCTTTTTTAGGGTTTTTTATTCTCCATATATCTATTAGTTTTAATTCCTTTTTAAGTATTTTAAGACTGTACACACTTTTCTATTTTTTTTACTGATTTTCTATCAATGTTTTCTTGAATGTCATTCCAGTCACCTCCCATTATAATGGCACCTTGATGGAATCTATCTATTTCATTTCTTATTTTCTTGTAAAAAATATTTCTTTGATATTTTTCGTTTGGTGCATAAACATTGATAATGGTAAATATGTTTTCATGTATTTTAAGGTTGATCATTATACATCGCCCGTTTTCATCAGACCATGTATTAAGAATCTCATGATTAAATTTTTTTTTATTAAGATTGAAACGCCTCTGCTTTGGCTCGTGCCATAGTTATGTACCAAGTCTCCCTGCCATTCTGTGTTAATATATTTGATGATTTGTTTTGTAAAATGTGTTTCTTGTATGCAAATTATACTAGCTTTTTGTAGGTATAATTTGTGTGTTGTTAAAGATGAAAGCACGGTACACATTTTAATTATATAGAGTGAGGAGTAAAACATGATGAATCGTAAATCGGGAGACTGTCAAGTAACTGAAAAATACTACTCGGACAATATCGTTTCAAGTTATATGTCTAACCGTACAACTCAGATTTGTATTAGATGGGAGTAGACATTTTTATATGACCCCTGAATTCGTTGAAATCCGTGTCCGAGAGTTAGAGGCGATGTTAGAAATATCCAATAGGAAGTCGAACAATAATAATCCTAACCACCTACTAACAACGGGGGAAGCAGTCTACCTGATGGAAAACAAATGAGTACTATGTATTTACCAGGGTATTGAAATCAACGCCTTCAACGGAGGAACGAACGTTAAAATAAAAGCCTAAATATCCCTAATTAAGTCGCTTCTCAGCAATCGTAAACCGGCAGGTACTAGATCTACCTTCAGGTTTTTGCATGCATATCAGAGGAATTTGTCATATCCATAT
>NC_047031.1:24527051-24549462 GCF_902652985.1 Pecten maximus | reverse complement strand
TCGTCCATATGACCCTGGCTGTTGGTTTCAGTTATAATTGGTATCCACAATTCCAACTAAAGAACCCGATGGCCTTTCAGTTAATCAATCAGTGTGAAAGAAAAATTGCCTTTTCGGTAGCTTTGTGCATTCGTTAGAGTAAACATCTGGAAATGGTCAATGTATACTAATGAAATAGAATTCTAACTTCTCTGTTATTGATAAGTACATAGACAAATAAGCCGGTTTTCAAAGAATTTAATTCACCAGATCAAATTTCATGAGGATGTTTAGCTCTCCTGCACAAAGGGCAAACGAGTTTATGACGTGGTGACGCGTTTATCCGGACCCGTCAAGCGCCATTTTTTTTTTGCTTTAAACAACTTCTCATTAACCGTAAGACACTGAAATGTGATATTGGTCCTCTTACATACTTAGGTGAAGGACTGCCAAGTTTCTTTTCCAAAATGAATGACATTGACCACAATCAAGGTAGCAGGTAAAACAAAGCATGGATCCTGTAAGCAATATGGCGTCCTCTGATGTTGAAGTTACAACAATCTACAACATGAATGTATACAACATATACATGAATACACTTACATTAATCTCCATGGAAAGTATTCTTGGGTGAAGTAGAACAAATCTTGTATAAACTGCCCCCAAAGCAATATTGCACTTTTTTACATCCTTCTTTTGTAGGAATGAAAACAAATGGTCTGAAACACTCTGCACTGAAAGGGAACCACTTTTGAATAAAATGGTTGGTTTTGCCCCCATGGCATTAGGGTTTGGTTTCAATAGGGGAAATATAGAGAATTATTCTGTACAAATGTGGATATTTTGCCATAATCACAGCAATATCCAATGAGAAATACAGGCCCCTTCGGCCTATTGTTAAGTATTCCCAAGTATATAAAAGTGGGTTATTAAGTCTCTATCATTTTCAAATTACTTTAAACGTTACTAATACAACGGGAAATTAATTATGTACTTGTATGATTTATGCCAGATACACGAAGAAAACTTTACCAAATGATAAAAAAAACAGGTACGCATGCCTGTTTAACTTTGTTTTTCTTCTCTCCAAAAATATCGCACTATTATTTCATAATCTGCTCTTGAAGATCAAAAGTATCAATTATATCCAATGCATTGTCTTCTGCTTTTTTTGCAATCAGTCTTTGTACATTGTCAGTATTAAGTTTTCACATTTTCACATTTTCGAATTCTATTAAAAAGCTACTGAACCAATTTCTATGAAAGGACCTCTAACAGGAACAAAATAATCTTACCCGCCATCCAATTTGACCAAAACCAAGGTTGTATTCGTAGCCACTTAGTGACAACCCATGAGGTGTGTTTAAAAAAAATTAAGGTCACAGGGTAACCGGTATTTGTCATCTTAACGTGAGATCACGGGAAAATCAATTTTAGTATAATTCTATTTTTACAAAAGTAATTTATTTTCTGTTCATCAAGTCATAATTTAAGTCTGATGTAGATTTTGATATCGAGTATTTACCTTGATGTTGTAAAATAACTTCAGTGTTTCTTATGAACACTTTAGTTGAAGTGTTACACCCACCTCCGGTTCTAGTACACCATCAATCTTTGATTATATTTGACTGGGTGGGGTATCCGGTTGGGCGTCATCAGCTGCATGCTTTAGTGAGGTAGCACTTTAAATATGCAAAAGTTCCGGACTATCCCAAAGAGTCTTTGAACATACTGTAGCCTTCCAAAACGCACATATGAACTAACCATATGCATGTATGTCGCACGCCCGGGAGGTCGTCATCAAATGACCTTTGGTGTTGATAGGACATCGTTAAACACTAATAAATCAAATCAAATGTGTCAACTCCAACATATGTAAACGGGGGTCTCGGCATCAAACGATCCTATGGAAGATTCGTCATTTTCTGTAGTGTGATTGGATGTTTTTCAACACCCAAGAACATTGATATTCCATGCTTGCTAAACAATGGTATATTTTATTAGACAATGCAAATTAGTTTTATATTTTCATCAATTTGATATTATTTGACACGTTTGGATCTTCTGGCACCAGTGACAAAATCAACAGAACTGCAATATTATTTTTGTGTAATTTTATATTTGAAACCAATAGGAGATAGAATAAGCAGCTGAAGTGTGATTTGCAATATACAATTTAACATACCTATGTTTGAAGTTTTATGTCAAAATCGTTCTGTAAATATGACGTACCTTAGATTGATCACAAAAAATGATTTTATTTTCATACCTTGTAAAATTATATTTGATCCTTGTGATGTTTAGACTAAAATAAGGAAACAGATATGACCACTGCAGCATCGCAAATGACCGACTTCTTCCCTAAATCATGCAGATATTCAAACATTTCCATGCATGATACTATATTGCTTTCATATGATTACAATTTCAGAGAAAATAATTTAAATATATATATATTTACAGTACGAGGAGGGTGATTTGGTACTCAAACGCTCACAGAGCGTTTGCGCTGCGTGAGCGTTGGGGATTAAAACCCCGCTGCAATCCCGCTGCAATCCCGCGCAAGCGATGTCGCTGCGATCCCGCTCACACGGCGATTCCGCTCTGATAACGAAGCAACCCGCTCAGCCAGCGATTTAGATCCGGCAGGCCTGCAAACCCGCTCACGAGGCAATCCCGCTCTGGCGGATTAGCAAACCCGCTCAGCCAGCGAACCCGCTCACGAGGCGATCCCGCTCCGGCAGGCCAGCAAATCCGCTCATCCAGCGATCCAGCTTCTTTTGTCGCTTCCCTAGAATGGGCATAAGGAATTCTTTGTTTTGTTACGATGAATAAGAAGGAATTCACATTTCTTTCATCAGAAACGTCTGCAGAATGTAATGTAACGTTTCCAAATGTGTTTCGTAATCACTTGCTTGAGTGATTCTGTAGCGTTAGTGAAGAAGTTGATTTGACAAAAATACATTTATATGTTTGTTATTGTAAAATCACAGAAAATGGGTTTAACACAAAGTTATTTTTAAACAATATCTTAAAATATAAATGTTTGCATTAAAGGTCACAATAATAATTATGTTCATGTAGTTATGCGACAACGGGCTGGTATACATCGTAAATGTACATCGTAATGATCGATTTTGTCCTTTGTGTTCTGATGGTGTTGGTGACGAGTATCATTGTTTATTTATTTGTAATTATGAAATAGTATGCTAAATTAGAAACGTATACATTCCAAACTAGCATTGCACATTTGTACATACCCAGATCCGGCAAAAAGGAAAGGTGATTAGTTTCTAAATACGTTAGTGTTAGTAGAGAGTGGGTAACATTTGCTGTGTTTCTGCCATGTGTAAAATTTGCTTTTTAGGTGATGCTTGATCAATTCAATTCAATTCATTTGATTACTTTCGGCTTGACAGCCAATCGGTTTTGTACTACATGATACAACAAGAGAATAACATATGAAGACAACAACATTGCATAAACTTACACGTTGTAACACATATATATATATATACATCTCCGGTCTGAGAAAACTATAAAAATCTAACAAACGATTTAATTTGAACGATAGCGCATTGCAGTGGTGCCGTGCTGGTCGAATGAGAAGGCTGAGCACATTGACTTGTTAACGGTAATCGGAGCCACTGTATAAGCGCATATGAACATGTATAAGCTCTCCTGTGACACTGCGATACATCTTACTGGAAATTTCCTGCGATTCGCAGTAAAGCAGGAAATGTATGTATGTTTGTTACGAGAGTAAGGTACATGATATAGCGCATGGCGAAGGAAAAATGAGTAACACGTGTACAATTGTACACTATTCATACATGTATACTGTATATCTACAAGCTATGAAGCATACAACGATGTCAACTAGCAAAATATGAATGAATTGTATACGTGTACTAGACGTGTATATCACAGAGACTTGAAACAGTCTATATCTTACAAAATATCACACACGCCAAGAAGTATCGGGGTGCCTCGTTCTTATACCCAGATGACACATAATTCGACGCCATATTTGATGCAATGCCTCGTAGCGTTTCGAAATACACTGGTATAGAACGCCATAGCTACCTTAAGACCAAAGGTCTTATATCATCATGGCGACATAATACTATAACGTGATGCTATAAAATGGTGATATAAAACCTTAAGTACATGTATGGCGTTCCATACACTGGGATTAAAAGCCTATTTTGTGGCGAAATAGACAGAAATTAAACGCAAGTCACACGTTTGATTTCTGGTTTGGTATAATTTAACAAAACTGTGTATAGTTTGATATTATAAGAGGGAAAGAGGTATGGTCCTTTTCCGCTTATCCTGACCTAGGCCACGTACAGCGATAGTACAGGTGAAATATCATGTGACCCCAGTGATTCCCACCGTACCAAAATAGATCGTTATGGTCCATTGGCGCGCTATGTGTTGTGAACGGATTATGTAGTCAAACTATACCATATGAAATAAAGTTAAATTGACATGTTAAATAGGAATGTTTACACTATTAATCCATATGTATGCCTGTTGTCAACGCTGCAGTTCTTTTACATTTTACTTGTAATGATACCGAGTAAATAGGTTATAATTTCACTCTTTTTCGTTGTTGTATCCAAATGAAAATGTTGCGTTCTGTGTCACCCGTGTATGTACGTTACTTGGCCACCTCAAGCTGTATGTCACCACATTAACAGTGTGAACAGTAGCAGCACAAACATGTCTGAATACGATCTGGACATGAGATTTGAGGTTGTTGAATTTGGTGAATATTGCCGACAAGAAGTCGGAATCCAACAATATAAGTTTGAATTTAAAAAAAACAAATAGTGAAATTGACTCTGAAAATGACCGCTTGGTTAACACAGACTGGTGTAATAATCGGTCAATCACCAATAAATGTACATTAGTTATGTGTTTACCATTTCTTACTCATTACCAAAGAAAGGAACACAGCATCAACATTTTTAAATAGAATTATGTGCCATTTCATTCGCAAATTAATATTCAAATAAACATACCAACAATACAACAGTTCTGGATATTCTGGTTTGTGAGAAAAGACGATACACACGTACAGTAAATGCATGCGTTATATTCTTAATTCAGAAAGTAAAATATTATAAACATCATGATCTACAATAGACTAAATCTCTCCCGTATGAATACCAGTGGTGAAGCCTACAACAAACTTCTACATAATTATACAGATTTTATCCCTTATTTTACATGCCATGGTCTCAGGGATTAAGGACGATTAAATGCTTGAGAAAGATATAATTTATATACGATCGTTGTCAGTGAAATTATATAAAAGTGATTCGCAACAATTATAATATAATTGATACTTTCTGTACAGGTATAAAGCATAGGTACTTATTAAAAGCATCATTTTAGCTCCGTTTTTTATGATAAAAACATACAATTTATTTCATCGTGACTAATCATAATTAATACTAAAACTTATAAACTCGCAATGATTTTCGTGTATGATTTTTTTTCAAATTTTTTAATTTTTTGCTATTATTTTTTTAATTGTGTCATTATTATGAAGTGATCGAGAACCTTGTGGTTTTGCTTTCCATTCGTATCGCAAGTCATATCTTCAATTAAAAAGGGACTTTTAAAAAGATGCATAACATGTTCGGAGAATTACGAATTCTAAAGTTTGAATGGGTTAGTATACCGCTAAATAATTACCAGGTGTGAAATTACGGTCCACAAGCTCGTCACACCTGTCACTGCACCACAGGTGTCTGTGATTTCTGGTGTTCTAATCGGCACACGCCGATAATTGCTTGTGAGTTCACGTGTTTGGTTTCTGTGCGCTTCAAAAAAGTTCCGAAGACATGCTTTTACAGGTTGTACATAAATTGAGCTTGAATTTTATGAAGAATTGCGTTTATACTATAGGGAATACATTTTCAAGTTGTTGAAATCAAACACATTATTTTTGAAATTCAGTGAGTTTCGTTTTCCTTACAAACGAAAAAATTCGTATCTCAAAGGTTTGTCTATAGAATAATTAACCTAAGTTACCTCATTCATATATATACCCATGATGTTGAAAATTTACTCTATGAATCTTGTCTGGGAGTTACTGATCTTTCGTGGACACGTTTTATCAATTGCGGACAATTACTTACAATCTTGCTGTTTTGGCTAATGAAAAATTCAAAATGATTAGCATTTATTTCACATCTTGTATGAATTGCATTTTAAACTTGTATTACTAGAAGTATTATAACCGAAATCAATACTGGTACATTTGTATGTAACAAACCGGTCATGCCCTCATAATAAAGGCTATCTGATGTAAGTCGTTATAAACGGCCCGTTATTCAAATGTCATACATGTTACAACG
Source organism: Pecten maximus (assembly GCF_902652985.1). Lineage (NCBI taxonomy): Eukaryota > Metazoa > Mollusca > Bivalvia > Pectinida > Pectinidae > Pecten > Pecten maximus. The sequence continues at coordinate 24,543,109 of NC_047031.1, read as the reverse complement.
ACCCGTTAAAATAAAAAGAATTATTTAAATATACATGTTATATACGACCTGTTATAATAGAAAATAAATAAGATGATACACGTTGTATTTGGCCCGTTATAATAGAAAATTAGTAAGATGTTACATGTTGTATATGGCTCGTTATGAGAGAAAATTAGTGAGATGCTACATGGTATATACATGTATGGCCCGTTTAAAAAGAAAATCATATGTCCCTGGTTTCGGTAGCACTTGGTTACTAATTCACAAATATAACTCGGAGAGTTTATTCAGCACTTTCATTTTTGTTGTCTTATTCGCATTAATTACAGGCACGTGTTCACGTTTGTTTCTATATATTTCCTATATGGCGGCTCCGATCGTGTTCAACCTGTGACGTCACAGGTCAGAGGTCACCAAAACGAGGTCTTCAGGTGTGTTTTCGAGAAAAATCGCAATTACTCGGTAATGGGTCGGCCGATTGTTATGCGGTTTTCTGCATTCTTGTTTATTAATCAATACCAATAACATATTTCAATATAATTTTTCGTTCAGGGTACACTTTAACCTATCTTCAATACCATTACAGGTAGGACGGTAGATATAAAGTTCTCTGACTGCAGTTCAAAGGAACCTTGCAATTTACCTGTAATGAAATTCACAACTTACCCGGCTGTGATCGGGTGACATGTTGACAAACGGTGATGAGTACACAAGCAAATTCACACAAGTTCCGAATAATCTGATATTTATATAATTGTCTGTTGCCAACTTCAGGAGGTATCAAACGCTATTAAATCAGCGGTAATATGTCCTTTTATCGAGTAACAATTAAAGAACACAGAATGCCATTTTTTTCAGGAAATTCAAAACCAGGAAAAATATGCATAGAAAAAAGGGAGAAAGATTCTACGATCGGTTTATGTACATGTTTGTGACAATTAAATAAGACACACTTAAAAATCATCTAAACTTTGTCGTAGTAAAAATACTGTTTATCCGGAAACTTTTTGACCGTCTCAACTATGACGGTCAAAACTTTTTTTATTTCATTTTTTTTCAGCTATGCCAGGCATTTTTTCCCACATATTTCAGAATAATAATTTTGATAATAATATTTCATATTGATTTTGCTGAATAACATATGCATTTAGCTGTTTTTAATCACTCCCTCTTATGAGAAAGATATACAGTCGAACCCGTTTATATTGAAATGCTCGGGGAATGGAAAAATACTTCAAATTAACCGGTTTTCAATATAACCGGGATCCAGCCTTTTGCCGACATATTTCAGTACCGCGCTACGTCAAACAACACACCATTGTTCAATATAGTTGATTTTACTTAGTCAGTATTTACAATCGGTTGCAAAATGATAATAGTTTCACAGTTTATTAAAAATAATGTTAAGTTCGACGGGAGAAGTCTTCGACTGTTGCTTGTTTTTGTTTATGTTGAGTTCGCGGACACACGTGAGAACAGTTTCCGTACATCCGGGCTAATTTCAAAGAAAGTACCGTCTGAAATCAGACATGTGCGTCGATGATAGATGGATTTTCACGAATTGTTTGAGGGTCGTTGTCAAAATCACTGGTCTGGTTACGTTGTTTTCATTTTCTGTCGAATCCCTAAGAATGGCCTCGTCGTTTGTAATTGTCTCGCGTGTAGTTAAATGAGAGTCGATTTAGATGTATATATGTAGCAGAAGCCAAAATAAGCTGTGTCCCTCGAGGTATATTCATAAACAAATACAGATTCATGCTCATAACGAACGCATTTAATGATTAAAAGTCACAATATATTTGTATTGTGTAAATTAGAATTTCATATTTACCTATCTATTGATCGGACGCACGTACCGTAACGGCCGGTAATTATATAATCTAAGCTAGTCGTGGCGACTTTCAATTTAAGCGATACATAAACAATGGTTTAGCATTGCCAGGGGCAATAATTTCCTTTCAAATAAAGCGATATTTCAAATAAACCGATTTCAAAATAACCGATGAAACAATACAAAGACAAAGAAGGTATTTGGACGGGGATTTTATTTCACTTCAAATTAAACGATATTTCAATATATCCGATTTCAAATTTAGTGGGTTCGACTGTATATTTTTATCTAGATATTCTTTATGTAAAATGTCATGCTTCAAAAGCTATATGTTGGTAAAATATTAAAAGGAACACCAATACCCCAGTTCCCGTCATCATTCATGAACTTACTAAAATATCATCAAAAATTCATACTGAAATCAAACTTTGAATTCTTTAAATGAATGAAAACGGAGAATTTTTAAAATACTATGAAGTTGTAATTCAAATTAATCTGTTAAACCAACAAGGTTTATCAAAACAAGGTTATGAAGAAATTAAGGAACAATTCATCAGCAAATATAGACAAACCAGATTATACGAAATGCACAAACAGTACGCTCGTTAGATATTTTGATAGGGTAAATATCAATATAGACAAAGATATTATCTAATGAAAGTGACGGAACACAAGTCCGCTCGAGCGGGTCCGCTACAAGTCAGCTCGAGCGGGTCTGCTACAAGTCCGCTCGAGCGGGCCCGCTACAAGTCCGCTCGAGCTGGTCCGCTACAATACGATCGAGCGGGTCCGCTACAATCCGCTCTAGCGGGTCCGCTACAAGTCCGCTCGAGAGGGCTTGAGCGGACATGTAGCGGACCCACTGGAAGGCCGCTCGAGCCCGCGCCCGAACCCGCTCAAGCCCGCTCGAAGCCCGCCCAAATCCCGCTGCAATCCCGCTGCAAACCCGCTCAAATTCTGAGCGGATGGCTGCGCGGATCAACGCTCTGTGAGCGTTTGAGTACCAAATCACCCTCCTCGTACTGTATATCGATTCGCAACTGTTAATACGGCAACATACGGTTTATATGGAAATATACGACAGTCTCTACCTTTTTACCGCCGAACATGGATGATCGAATGCTCCGATTTCAAACAATTCGTGACAAAATCCTTTATAAAATTATTCGATATATAAATGTAGAAAACTTACAATAATTATTAAAATACAAATAAGAACACCTGCGAATACCTGTACATAATACACACATTGTGTACATATGCACGCTAGAATATATACTCTTCAAAGAGACTATAAAGAATCAATGGTAATTGTTTTATAAATCTAAATGAAATGATTCAACATAGATCATTGTATGCAAAACGTATTTCAAGGTTTACAAGTTTGTTGAAATGGATGACCTTGACCTTCATTAAAGGTTACAGGGGCCAAATATGCTAAAATATATCAAAACTCAGGTGACCGTTAAGGCCCATAGGCCTCTTGTTTATGGACGTCAATACCCACATCCGGTTTTTGTACACTAACATGCTTATGAATTGATATAGAATATTATGTTGGTTGACTAGTGAAAAGGTCGACAAAATTGGTAACCGGAAATCGCAGTTACACACGTCAAATTGTGGTTTGGTCAGTGCCAAAATGAATAGTAAAGTGAACTACGTTTTGATTCAGTTGATACAGTTTAACATGCATATGTTTGATGACTCATATCAAAACTTATTTGTGAATATTACCTTAGAATAATGACAAAAACTGATTCTGTTTTCGTATTTAGTAACATTGAATTTGCTCCTTTATTTATAGATGAATTATTACTTTGTTCGGTACAAACCTAAATCAAAATAGGGAAGCAGTAAAAATGACCGAGGGTAGAATTATTAATATTATTAGGATAATCGACATTGTCATTACCAATGAATCATATATTCAAACTGTTCTATGCATGATACGATATTACTTTTATATGATTAATTTTTCAGAGAAAAAAGATTTAAAAAAATATATTTATTTACATTAACAACCAATGAATACACCCTGACACATTGCCATATACGAGTAAAAATCAAAATGTCCTAGGTGGAATTTCTTAAACATACATCATGGGTTGTCACTAAGGTACCTACAAATATTACCCATTTTAGGTCAAATTTGTCGTGGGCAAAAGTCAGGCCTACTCTTGAGGTAAATACCTAAACCATGGTAAATGAAACATATTCGAAGCTCGAACCAGCAATTTTTTGTCAACTAAATCGGTATTTATACTCAACTAAACACCAATATATAGGTATATGCAGTGAAGAAAATATATACAATGTATTAAAGAAATTGTCTTATTGCCAAGAGGAAACAGCGGTCGGTTAACAACTGAAAAAATATTCAAATCGGTTTCCATGAAAACGCAACAAATGCTAGAGTCGGCAAATCAATCTGCCTCAATAATACGAAATACCAATTTGGGATTAAAATTATTTCAATGTAGGTAAACGTACCGGTATATGGTAATTATTGTTGAATTGTCGCACAGTGTAACACGTCTGTTGGCACAGAACTGGTGAAATGAATCGGTAATTGCGAATTTAGATCTATAGGAATTACCTAACCCATTTCATCATTACACAAATGACTATTTGTCTGCTGATCAAAGTAAACCTACCTAGGTCTGTCCCGAAAATAGAATTAAATATATATATATATTAGATTGGCACCAGGAAGTCTACAGAAGACCTGTTGATTTGGCAGACGTCTAAAAACACAACGTTTTAGTCAGAGAAAACAAAAAAACAAAAAAAAAACAAAAACAGAGGATTAAAAGTTGTCCCCTCATCGCGGAGAATACCATCGACACAGGCATCTTGTTGATATTGTCAGGGGTCGGAGATAGCCAATAGAACCTAAGCTGGGTTGAAAAAATTATGATAACATATGTAGCACGCCCTACCGCATACAATGATACTTTAACACCATTAGACCTAATCAAAATGTCCACTTACCTCCAAGGAACGATTTACTCTCCTTGTATACTCTGACATAATGTACCGTACAATCTTTGTCACCAGATGAATACTTCCATGAATAACTCCATCTAGATTCATTTGACTTCCTTTCAGCTGAGCAAGGGTTTTTACGCCACAATAAATAAAAATAATCCAAATGTAAATATATGAGGTTAATGCGCAATAAGGGATATATATATATCTACTGCTTTTCCAGGTTGCATTGAAAATGAAAATAAAACCAATCCATTCAATTCTATAAATCCCTATGCATCACCAAACCAAATCGTATTCGATATGCCCGGAAGATAAATCACTATGCGACACATTCTGGAACTGTCGACTGCCCGATGAGTTCAGGATAGGACTGGGAATTATTCTATTTAACAACACATTATATCCTTCTGCGAAGCATTTGTTTGTAATATATATGTAATATAATAATATATTCATGTTTTAATATGTTTGAAGTCATCTGCTCAGGATCAATAAATAATAAAAACCCCAATTAAGTCATAGTCAATGACCTGCTTTACAGCCTGGTTTGTGTAAGGAGAGATAACTCGTACACACACTAGTGATACAACATAGGAAAGTAGTCCCTTGGTTGATAAAAATCGCCCTCACACGTCGAATAATGTTTTTTATTTTCGGATTTTCTAATTGGAAATTGTTATGTGAAATATAAAATTGTATCTACATTTGATACTTAAAATAGAAGTAGGATACTTCTTTATTAGTTCTGGCATTATTTCCAAGAAATATGCCTACAAAAATGGACATGCCAGTGAAATGCTTGTACAATGTATATAACATGAACGCGACAAATCACCGGAACGAATAAGATAAGCCTATTCATCGGTAACAAAAAAAGAATTACTGAGACAAGTTTCTTCTAACAAAAGTTATCAAAGATCAAATATCAAATCATGATACAGATCAATTACTGTAAGGAAAAATAACGCAGTGAATACATTTTGATACTAAAATATAATGGGACAGTAATTCACATAAAAGTATACGTATGGTTTGGTTTGTTTGGTTTGGTTTGTTCTGTTCAACGTCCTATTAACAGCTAGGGTCATTTAAGGACGTGCCAGGTTTTGGAGGTGGGGGAAAGCCGGAGTACCCGGAGAAAAAACACCGGCCTAAAGTCAGTACCCGGCAACTGCCCCACGTAGGTTTCGAACTCGCAACCTAGAGGTGGAGGGCTAGTGATAAAGTGCCGGGACACCTTAACTACTCGGCCACAGCGGTCCCTTATACGTAAGGAATCCTGATGTGGTTTATCAAGAAACATGACGGACATCACATTATTGATCGATCCAATGATAAGTAAAATAAACCATAGTATTCAAATTCAAGCCAGCAAATAAGTCTACATTATTTTAAAGTAAATATAATCCCTTCAATGACATATAATTATTATCAGTAAAATATCCAGGAATGCACTTTTCAAACAAACAAAATTGTCTTAATTCTTACCACTCTATATGTATATACGACTTGTTTTTCTCTTTGATTTCAATCCTTTAAGTACCTATAAGTAGCCTTGGGATTTTGATTTCTGTTTGAAGTGAATATATATGAAAAAAACAACACCACTTAATAAGAGGTATCATTATAGTTTTACGAAAAACGACATGATGCGAATAAAAGTACAACTTTTACTTAATGCATTCGTGATCGGAGACAGGACCGGCCGTCATGGCAAAGCATTGAATCTACAAAGTGTAAGTACAACCGAAAACATTCTACACGATTCCTTTGAATAACATATGTAAATAATTATTTGATTAATAACGATCCATTACATTCGTATACATGTTTCAACGTTTGTGCCTTCCTATATGCTTATAACACTGAAGAGTTCCAAAACCGAAGTATGGACATTAACACCAGTTCTATAATCGTCCTAGCCCTCCCAACGACCAAAATCAACACTTATGGAAAAAATAAGTTTATACGCAAACGACGAAAATGTTTGTCCATTCTTTTGAAAATGTCATTCATCAACATATCAAAAAGGTAGTCATTAAATAAGCACTTCTAAATTAATGTCTGTTTCTTACGCCGAAAATATTTAGTGAGAGATAGGTAGTGGATATGGGTTTTTTTTATTTCCCAGAATGCATTATTCCAAGATGTCTGCCTTCAGGCAGACATCTTAGAATATTGCATTCTGGGTTAAAAAAAAAAACATATACCACTACCATTCTCTCTACTGTATCTTTGTTTCAAATACAGAAGTAACATACCTTTCTTTAACTGCATTTTCTTGAGATTTTATCTTTTCAGGTTCTTTTTGGACATCTTCTTCTTTCAATATCTGTTGATGATTCATGGTGTATAGCAAAAAACATTGGAACCCAATTCATCAGAGGCCTTGGTGATTAAAACAAGATCTCATGACAAATGATCCTGATGTTTTTTTGTTTTTTTTCATCTTTTCTTTTTTCTGAATTAATATACATTTCTTTTATTAACATAAACTAATTTACAATCTATAATCTACAATTATTGTTTTCTTTAAATCATGTACAATCATTTCTTATTAACATAAAAATACTAATTTATAATGTACAATATTTTTTTATTAAAAACAAATACTAATTTATTATGTACAATCATTTCTTATTGAAAATAAATACTAATTTATAATGTACAATCATTTTTTAACAACATATATGAACATTTTAACAATACATAACAAAAAACAATCTTATTTATCAACAATATTTTTTTTTAATTAATTTTCACCAGGATCTAGATAGACTAATCTCATTTTGAATATATTCATTTTTTATCTTTAAATACACCATTCTTTACATTGTAGAGATTGACAAATACTACAATATCTTCTTGTAAACAATATAGGGAAAAGACAGTGTTTTGTCGAATGTTCAATACATTTGAAAATATCTTTAAATTGAACATGTATTTTTCTTTTTTGAAAAAAAATCATGTGTACATAGAAATTATAGATAATTTGCCTAAGTTCAAGTGGTAGATTCTGTAAAATTAAAAAAAACGTTTTTCAGTTTTTTTAGAATTTAATTTGTAAAATCTTCAAAACATGTTAGACATTTTTTACATGTTAACCATTCTCTAGGTAATAGCATATCACAGTCTTCACATCAACCATAGTACTTGTAGATGATCATTGCTAAGGAATATTTTGGTGAACGTCCAAATAGTTCTATAATATTTAAGGATTTTCTCAAAAACTCAAAAATAATTTAAATCTTCTTTCATGGTTACACAATTTGTTACATGTGTTTTCAATATTACTGTTTTTGATTCCTGAGGAAGTATCTGTAAGTAAGATGGGAGTGTTTTTTAATAATATGAACAGTATTCTTTGTGAAAAATACATAGAAAACATGTACAATTTTTGAGCATGTAGCTTTTACAATATTTACAAAAAATGAAATATCTATAAGTATACATTATACTAGTCATACTAGGATTGATACCGTAAATATCTTTTGTAAGTTTGTTTTTTAAATTAAATTCATCATGTAAAATAGTTTTTGCATCTACACATGAATTAATATGGTATCTTAATATCTTTTGTTTTATTTCTTGGGGTAATATCTGTAAAAAATGTGGAAATTATTTGTAATATTTCTGAAAGAAACATAAAAAACAAGTTTGCTCTGATAATAACAATATCCTTAATTTGAAACACAATTTACAGATTTGTGTATATTTTATATATGATGGATAAGCTCTTCCCTTTTCATTGGAAATAAGTCTATACATTGAATGAAAATTCATGTTTAAACTTTCTTTTGCTGTTGTATTACTATATATTACTTCTTTGGATATTTTAGATTGAATTTCAAGAGGCAATATCTGCAAGGAAATAAAAAAATATTTTCATATAGAAGATGGTATTTGATAGTTTGTGAAATAAAAATACATACATTGTTTTTCAAAAATCATAGTTGTTAAATAATCACAACTATTACATTGAACAATGTTTTTGAAACATGGAGGTAAAATGATATTATATTTGTTCAATATCAGTTTTAATTTTTTTTTATATTCTTCATTAATATTTTTTTTGTAAATAACTCTCATTTGGTTGTCACTAAGGTACCTACAAATATTACCCATTTTTGGTCAAATTTGTCGTGGGCAAAAGTCAGGCCTACTCTTGAGGTAAATACCTAAACCATGGTAAATGAAACGTATTCCAAGCTCGAACCAGCAATTTTTCGTCAACTAAATCGGTATTTATACTCAACTAAACACCAATATATAGGTATATGCAGTGAAGAAAATATATACAATGTATCAAAGAAATTGTCTTATTGCCAAGAGGAAACAGCGGTCGATTAACCACTGACAAAATATTCAAATCGGTTTCCATGAAAACGCAACAAATGCTAGAGTCGGCAAATCAATCTGCCTCAATAATACGAAATACCAATTTGGGATTGAAAATATTTCAATGTAGGTAAACGTACCGGTCTATGGTAATTATTGTTGAATTGTCGCACAGTGTAACACGTCTGTTGGCACAGAACTGGTGAAATGAATCGGTAATTGCGAATTTAGATCTATAGGAATTACCTAACCCATTTCATAATTACACAAATGACTATTTGTCCGCTGATCAAAGCAAACCTACCTAGGTCTGTCCCGAAAATAGAATTAAATATATATATATATTAGAATGGCACCAGGAAGTTTACAGAAGACCTCTTGATTTGGCAGACGTCTAAAAACAACGTTTTAGTCAGAGAAAAACAAAAACCAAACCACAAAACAGAGGATTAAAAGTCGTCCTATCAAGCCGAAGAATACCATCGACACAGGCATCTTGTTAATAGTGTCAGGGGTCGGATATAGCCAATAGAACCTAAGCTGCGTTGACAAAATAATGATAACATATGTAGCACGCCCTACCGCATACAATGATACTTTAACACCATTAGACCTAATCAAAATGTCCACTTACCTCCAAGGAACGACTTACTCTCCTTGTATACTCTGACATAATGTACCGTACACTCTTTGTCACCAGATGATTATACTTCCATGAATAACTCCATCTAGATTCATTTGACTTCCTTTCAGCTGAGCAAGGGTTTTTTACGCCACAATAAATAGAAATAATCCTAATGTAAATATATGAGGTTAATTCGCAATAAGGGATATATATATATATACTGCTTTTCCAGGTTGCATTGAAAATGAAAATAAAACCAATCCATATGTATCACCAAACGAAATCTTATTCGATATGCCCGGAAGATAAATCATTATGCGAGACACGTTCTGGAACTGTCGACTTCCCGATGAGTTCAGGATAGGACTGATAATTATTTAATTCAACAACACATTATATCCTTCTGCGAAGCACTTGTTTGTAATATGATTAATGTTTTAATATGTTTGAAGACATCTGCCCAGGATAATTAAAAAAAAAACACCCGATGAAGTCATAGGCAATGACTTGCTTTACAGCCTGGTTTGTGTAAGGAGAGATAACTCGTACACACACTAGTGATACAACATAGGAAAGTCGCCTCCTTGGTTGATAAATATCGCCCTCACACGTCGAATACTGTTTGTATATAGGACGTTAAACAAAATAAACCAAACCAAACTGTTTTTATTTTCGGATTTTCTAATTGGAAATTGTTATGTGAAATATAAAATTGTATCTACATTTGATACCTAAAATAGAAGTAGGATACTTCTTTATTAGTTCTGGCGTTATTTCCAAGAAATATGCCTACAAAAATGGACATGCCAGTGAAATGCTTGTACAATGTATATAACATGAACGCGACAAATCATCGGAACGAATAAGATAAGCCTATTCATCGGTAACAAAAAAAGAATTACTGAGACAAGTTTCTTCTAACAAAAGTTATCAAAGATCAAATATCAAATCATGATACAGATCAATTACTGTAAGGAAAAATAACGCAGTGAATACACTTTGATACTAAAATATACTGGGACAGTAATTCACAGAAAAAATATACGTAGGGTTTGGTTTGTTCTGTTCAACGTCCTATTAACAGCCAGGGTCATTTAAGGACGTACACTGTACCTGGTTTTGGAGATGGAGGAATGCCAGAGTACCCGGAGAAAAAACACCGGCCTATGGTCAGTACCTGGCAACTGCCCCATGTAGGTTTCGAACTCGCAACCTAGAGGTGGAGGGCTAGTGATAAACTGCTGGGACACCTTAACTACTCGGCCACAGCGGCCCCTTATACGTAAGGAATCGCCATGTTGTTTATCAAGAAAGATGACTGACAACACATAATTGATCGATCCAATAAGTAAACTAAACCATAGTATTCTAATTCAAGCGAGCAAGTTAGCCTACATTATTTTAAAGTCAATATAATCCCTTCAATGACATAATAATTATCAGTAAAATATCCAGGAATGCACTTTTTAAAAAAGACCAACAAAATTGTCTTATTTCTTACCACCTTATATTTTTAAGCACCTAAAGGTGGCCTTGGCATTTTAATTTCTGTTTGAAGTGAATATATATGATTAAACAACACCACTCAATACGAGGTATCAATGTAGTTTTACTAAAAACGACATGATGCGAATAAAAGTTAAACTTTTTATTAGTGCATTCGTGATCAGAGCCTGGAGTCATGGCACAGCATTGAATCTACAAAGTGTAAGTACAACCGAAAACATTCTGCAGGATTCCTTTGAATAACATATGTAAATAATTATTTTGATTAATAACTATCAATTGCATTCGTATACATGTATCGACGTTTGTTCCTTCCTAAATGCTTATAACACTGAAGAGTTCCAAAACCGAGGTATGGACATTAACACCAGTTCTATAATCGTCCTAGCGCTCAAAATGACCAAAACCAACACTAATGGAAAAATAAGTTGATACACAAACGACGAAAATGTCTGCCCATTCCTTGAACATGTCACTCATCAACATATCAAAAACGTAGTCATTAAATAAGCACTTCTAAATTAATGTCTGTTTCTATCGCCGAAAATATTTAGTCAATATTCAAAATTGTCACAAAAATAATAGCAGTAGATAGGATTGAATGATAAATACATTTCATTGAAAATTAATTAAAAGAATATTTATCAACAATATAAATAAAATCTAGATTGTCATTCCCACTACGTTACATGAATATCTAACAATTTCCCATAAGTGGTCACGTTCTGCTTCAACAACAATATATACAATATATACTTACAGCTTGTCGTGAGAGCATCCAGGAAATCTTAATCGATAGGTGCAAGGAATCATGGTCGTGTTTCTTAAAGGGACTAAATGGTTAGATTTCAATAATTTCTACATGCATTTGATTTCCGGAAAGCGTTGTGATACTTGAAATTAGATTGTTTACAAAATTATGACACTTTTTGTGAAATATTGGCAATGTTTATCAACTTCGAATTATCGCTGAACAACATTTGCTGTTTACATCGGAGAGAGCCGAGTGCGTCACATGATTTCAGTATCCTCGCTTTCACCAGACGAAAATGGAATCGAGGTAAGTGTAAACCTTTGTCACGTGGATGAAGAACATGTGATTACTTTGCAATCGGATGGCTTATACGGTCTCTAGGAATACCAATCGTTATTCACTATTGTTGATTAAGAGCTCAAACAGATAAAAGTACGTAATAACCCTCAGAAGTAGCATGTGAAATTTTGATATTCGGCGATGGTGCCTCCAAAGGGGACTTCGTTTCGTTTTTTGTGAACTAGGAAAATATTGTTATTATTAATCTTTGAAGTGTTCATTCAATTCAATATCGTCCCAATGTAAGAAATCGAAGTGTAAACTCAAATTGGAATTGCTATTTTGTATGACCGTAAGTGCTGTGACGACGTAACAGTTATACAGTTGTAACCAGACATATATGTCTCTGTCGTAACATACAAAAACAAATAAAAAATGCCGATCACTAACGTGTTAGGCCTATCCAAATGTGAATTCGATTTAAATCTGATTAATGGAGATCGACATTGTAAATTGATTGCACTGAGTGCAATACACAAACTGTAGGTCTAGATATAAGAAAAAATAATTCAGTTTTACTCAGAAATTGTAATTTATTCGACTGTTTGAATTCCCTCGGCCTTTCAGATTGACATCCTAATTAAAAATCGGAACCTTCATTGAGTTAGTAGTTATTGCACTTAACTTTGCTTCTGTTTAATGATTGTAGTTAAAATGTTGTTGATAGTCTTGTACGTTATTTGATGAATTATATAATTAAATATGTACGTTAACAAATGGATAACAATGATACATGGTAAAAGATGGATATGAGTATTGTTGATTATCTCATTTATATCAATAATATATTATCTCATTTATATCAATTTATCATCGATATAAATGAGATATTTAATTCACAATATTGATGTCCATACTGTTTGAATAATTCAATGATTAGCTGACAGTCTCAATGACAGTCATGGATTGAGGCATTGGACTATTCTCAAGCTTACCTACATGTACAATTATGTTCATTTATATGTTACATGTTCTTGTATTTCAGTAAACCTCAATAGCATCTTGATTGGCAAGTCAGCAGAGCATGCAGTCTAACTATATATGGGTAGAGGTCATGGTGACAGGAGTAAAGAAAATATAGAAAACGTGAAAATTTAAGCATTTTATTGGTAATTACCTTGTCTGTTTGCCCATTAACATAAGCTAAATTATCTTATTTCAAGGAAGTTGTTTTGACACCTGTGCAGTGAAAATGTTTGATATAAAACCAAAATAAATTACATTACCTCATTCAATTCATGGAAACCTTTTGTTTTATTTACCATATCTCATATGAATCGATTTTTGAATGATACTGGCTTATGTAAAACAAGAGGCCCATTGGCCTTAATGGTCACCTGAGTTTTGAAATATTCAATTTAATTGACCCTTTTTAGCCTCGCCCATCAGCCCAGAAGGTCAATCAGGGCCAACATGTGCATGCTATCAAGCTGTCATCCCATGCTGATAATGTTAATGAAGTTAGAATGAATTTCATTAGAAATCAAACAAATGCTGAACAAAATTGTGATTTCCCTATATAACTTTTAGTTAATACACAAAACAGTAAATACACAGTACAATTTGTCTCACAAATAGTTATGATATAGAAAACACTGAGAAAAGTCAAACATGCAAATAAAGAATTTACCACATTGTATTTATTGTCTTGCTCAGATGTAAGCATTGGCATCAATGACTAGAGAAAGTTGACTGCCATGACTAGTGACTTAACATCAATGACAATTGTTGGCATCAGTGATAATTGAGTGTTGACATCAGTGACTATTGAGTATTATGGAGTGTTGACATACATGACTATTGAGTATTTGTGAGTGTTGACATCCGTTACTATTGAGTACTAGTGAGTGTTGCCATCAGTGACTATTGAGTACTAGTGAGTGTTGACATTAAAGACTGTATGACGATTTAGTATTAGTGAGTGTTGACATTAAAGACTGTATGACTATTGAGTATTCGTGAGGGTTGACATATATGACTATTGAGTATTAGTGAGTGTTGACATCCGTTACTATTGAGTACTAGGGAGTGCTGTCATCCGTGATTATTGAGTACTAGTGAGTGTTGACATTAAAGACTGTATGACTATTGAGTATTAGTGAGTGTTGACATATATGACAACTGAGTATTAGTGAGTGTTGACATAATGACTATTGAGTATTAGTGGGTGTTGACATCCGTTACTATTGAGTACTAGTGGGTGTTGTCATCCATGACTATTGAGTACTAGTGCGTGTTGACATTAAAGGCTATTGAGCACTAGTGGGTGTTGACATCAATTAATTTTGAGAGTTTATAAATTACTTGTGAGTGTTAACATGAATATTTCAATAGTGCACACATGTACAGCTATGAATAATCATTTCTGACTTAGCATTTAATTTCAGACCAGACAATGTTGTTTGTCTCTTGAGATTATATAAATTTTGAAATTAAGGCTGCACTGATTATCATATGACATTTATGGAATGGATAACAGCTAAGCTATCATAGTAACATTATACCAATAAACTAAAGGCCCAGAGGGCCTGCATCGCTAACCTGGATAATTCAATAATGATGGCAAAATACTCAAATTTAAGTTACATTTCGAACATTTTTCTACTTTTGAACTACCTCTCCCTACAATGGTTCGAACTACAAGTGGACTAGATGTAATTCTTGAAAAAAAATGAGTTTAGTCTTTTTTTTTTGCTATACCAGGTAATTCTCTTATTGTGCCCCCAAAAGGTGCCACTCAGATGATGATGACGCTTCATTTATGCAACATATAGCATTGCCACATAATTCTCCTGACCAAATTTCATCAAATCCATTTAATTGTTCAGGACTAGTAGAATTTTTAAAAGAGTTTCCATTCTGACCAGGGAACTAAAAAAATGATAATAATAAGACCATTACAAAGGCCAATAACTCTGCAAACTACTGTCCAATAATTTCTATTTTTGAAGTTGTCTGAGATCTTGTCGATATATAGCTGCGTATAAAATTTTATCAAATTTGGTATATTCTGATATTTACTCAAATATTATGTTCACAATGTTGACAGACGGATGTCGGACGCCTCAGTATGGCATACTCACCTTGGTCCTTCAGACCAGGTCGGATTTTTCATTAAATAATTTGCCTATCAACATTTTCTCAACACACATTCAAGGCCTCTACACACAGTCAAGGATTCTGCTGGGTCTTAAATATGTATACCAGTATCAATAGTTGAAAAATGTAAATTCAACACAACATATCTTGTGTTTCGCTAACGTTTTCAGGCCTAATGACCATCTTAAGGCATGATATTGTAAATGTGACATCATAATGTGGTATCCAAGACGTCAAATAAATGAAGCGCATGAAGATGGCCATTAGGCCTGAAAACACCATGGGAAATAACTTTACTAATTATGGTGTTATTACATTAATTTGGTGAATCAATCAGTATCAATATATAATGCAAAAAAAAAAAAAAAAAATTACGAATTCACAAAATTGATCCTCCAGAACTTTTTTTCAAACCCCAATGCACAATGCTTACCAAATACACTAAGCATTCAGCAATTTTCAACAAGTGTTACAGTAAGGATACATGTGTAACAGGAGAGGAGAAATTTAGCGAAGCGGCCAGACCTATTCTCCGACCTTCCGAACACCATCCGGATGCTCTACCAATTGAGCTACCTGGTCACTNNGCT
>NC_047031.1:24509917-24526551 GCF_902652985.1 Pecten maximus | reverse complement strand
TAAAAACCCCATACGGCAAACTTGGTCCTCCAGACAGGTCGATTTTTTTCCCAAATCAAATTTTAATTTTTTTTTTTCCAACATTTTTCCAAAAACACCAAAAATTCAAGGCCCCCAAACCCCAGACACACAGTCAAGGATTCTGCTGGGTCTTAAATATGTATACCAGTATCAATAGTTGAAAAATATAAATTCAACACAACATATCTTGTGTTTCGCTAACGTTTTCAGGCCTAATGACCATCTTAAGGCATGATATTGTATATGTGACATCATAATGTGGTATCCAAGACGTCAAATAAATGAAGCGCATGAAGATGGCCATTAGGCCTGAAAACACCATGGGAAATAACTTTACTAATTATGGTGTTATTACATTAATTTGGTGAATCAATCAGTATCAATATATAATGCAAAAAAAAAAAAAAAAATTACTAAATTCACAAAATTGATACTCCAGAACTTTTTTCAATCCCCAATTGCACAATATCTTACCAAATACACTAAGAATTCAGCAATTTTCAACAAGTGTTAACAGTAGAGGATACATGTGTAACAGGAGAGGAGAAAATGTAGCGTAAGCGGCCAGACCTAGGTTCCATCCCGGACCTCCGAACACCAGCCGGATGCTCTACCAATTGAGCTACCTGGTCACTGATGATCGACCAAGTCCAGTCCCGCTACACATGCATGCAGCTCATGTTTCTTCGTGCTTTCGGTTAAAACTGATTCAGAACCCTTCCACTTAGATCGGGTGTTCGCCATCCTTTGTTATGATGTTTCCAATTTCCCGCATCGCGCATGCGCATAGGTACGCATAGGTATTTGTTTACACACATCGAAAAATAATAATATGAAATAGCTACTAGGTTGATCATATTTATTTTATTTATTTCATTAAATTTTAACAAACTGTAATGGACACTTTTGAAATGTATAATTAACATAAAGTACATAACTTTTTACATCATTATAAATCGTATACCCTTTTATATATATTATTTAAGTGGAAATCTAGCCATTTAGTCCCTTTAACGCATCCACATACGCCATTTTTTAAAAAATTAAACTTGTTATTAATATAACAAAAGCTGTAGATTGGTATGGTTCTTTTATAAGACAACAGGATACTCAATTTATTTATATATTTCTCTGTTATATGACTGAAATCAGGATAAGAAATTCGGCGAATTCAGAAAATGTTTTATTTGTCAGACATTCAAAATGTGACGAATTATATTTATATTTTACGGGATCTTTTCTGTGGTAGCTTTGCTTTCACCGAGTCGGGAACAACAGGGGCTTCAGTAGGTTTCAACAAATTTTTACAAACAAAACACGTGTAACAACAATGGACACAATAGTGTCTGTCAGATATGTAATTTGAAATGAATTTCGGGAGATTCCCGCGCACACCAATCTCATGCAGGTCTTTCATTATACCATACTGCCACGTAGTATCGTATGCCTTCTCAAGATCGAAAAATACGGCAACAAGGTGTTCTTTCTTGGCAAAAGCTTCTCTAATGAACGTTTCTAGTCGGATCAAATGGTCTACCGTCTCTCGTCGGTTTCTGAATCCGCTTTGGAGTGGGCTGATGATATTGTTTGACTCTAGAAACCAAACTAGCCTGGTGTTAATCATACGTTCAAGTGTTTTACAGACGCAACTTGTAAAAGAAATAGGGCGATAATTATTTGGTTCAGTAGCGTCCTTTCCTGGTTTGGGAATTGGAATTATTGACATACAATCTGCTATAGTATCAACAACAAAAGTTCACATAGTCAACATTACGTGTGTGGCACTCGTGCCCAGTTCGTCACCACGTATCCTCCTGGCCGCGTCTCTCGATCGTGCACACGTACAATGTACCTCAATGCACATTTCGTAATAACATTGTCACTTAAACAAGTCTTTGCCATCTCTTCAGTTGTTGTTTTTCATCACGGGACCCTTTCACAACCGCTTCCATCGCGCGTGCTACCCAAGCCAACCTGTCTTTTTTGTTTCCTTTTTAAGAGTTCCTTTGTAAGGGAAATAACTCCTGAAGAATCTTATTAAGGGCGCGCACCACCAATTTCACACACGTCAATATATCTAGGAATATCCTTTCCTATGGCCGAGCCACACATATATCCATATTTAAATCACATACCAATACTTATTTTGACATTATTCCCCATCGAAAAAAAGCCCACTTGTCTTTGGGTGACCTGAATGAGTATGCTTGAGACGGAATTTAACAGGTTATTATTATGATAAATTTTATGAAAAAGTTTAAAGCACGTTTACTTTATATGTGGCATAGTTTAACAATATAACATAGATTTTATTGGTGGAAATGTCATTCTGTCGCCGCATTCATTACGGCATAAGACTAACGTCTTCATACTATTTGCAGAGAAGGAATTTTCAGTCTCCAGAAGAACGTGGCTGGAACCAGGAAAGAAGGGATTGTTTAGCAATTTGTGGACTTCATAATGGCAAGCTTTAAGAAAAGTTGCACTTCAGAAAAGAAATGGCAATTAATTTAAAAGTTATTCCGAACTTCAGTCACCATGCTAATATTTCGTTTTTATATTTTAAGGTTCAAAAATGGAAATTTATGCATATATATATATGAAGATTAAAAAAATAGTAAAATACTTTCCTTGTATTTTTTATTCTTTTGATGATTGCAATCAGTTCGTCCTTACGTTTTCTGAGTTGTTTTGTTTGTTTGTTTGTTTGAGATTAACGGCCCATCGACAACTATGGTCATTTAGGGCCAGTCGGTTTAGCTATTTCTAAGATAGAGCGGTCACTTCATAAAATAAAGGTGGACAGATAAAACAGAGATTTGTTTATTTAAAAAGATTATCAACAAGCAAAATGCATTTAAAAGGTATCGAGGAATAAAACTAAGATTCAGTAAAATTCATGTTAAAAGTGATAACGAATGATGAAAATTCAAACTATGATGAATGGTTTGGAACGATAAGAACGGATGAGGTATTGTTGAATGATCATGATAAATTTTGAGTTAAATTTTGTAAAATAAATCTATCTCTTTCAGATATTCAAAGATACGATCGACGCTTACAATATCAAACAGTGTTTTCATGTCGGGAACATCGAAATGTTTATCGCGGTGTGATGTATGTATGTCCAGTTCGGAGGCGAGAGAGGACAACTTCCTCTCTGCGATCTCTCCGACTCGGGCTCGTCCTGCACGAAAATTCTTGTCGGCAAGTTTTACATTTCCAAAAAAAATTTTTTTAAATTTTTTCCAGAAAAAAAAAGAAAACTTTTGGCTTTTTAACGGAAAAAAAAAAAGGGGGTTGTTTTACTTTTTGGGGTTTTTTTGGGGTTTGAAAAAAAAAAAGGGGAAATTCGGAAAAAAAATGGCGGGCCAAACTTTAAGTAAAAATTTTTTCAAAAACCCCCTTTTCCATAAAAGAAAATTTTTGGTTTTTTTTAAAAAAATTTTTCCAAAAAAGGGGAAAATTTTGGCATTTTAAAAGGTTAAAAAAAAAAATAGAAAAAGAAAATTTTTCCTTGTTTTTTTTTTAAAACAAATGTTTTAAAAAATTTAAAAGGGCCCAACTTTTTTTGGAATTTTTTTGGGGGGGGGGTTTAAGGGAAGGGAACAAATAGGTTTATTTTTGGAAGTTCTTTCCAAATTTTGAGAAATTTTTAAAATTAAAAAAATTTTTTTTTTAAAGATTGGTTTAAATTTAAAAAAGGTTTTAAAAAAGGGCAAAAAAAAAAATTTTTTAAAAAAGGGGTATGAGGAAAAAAAACCAAAGGTTCGGAAAAAATCGGAAAAAAGGGCGAAATTGGGGTTTGGGAAAAATTAAAAATAGAGAAATGGGGGGAAAAAAAGGTTTAAGGGAAAAAAGGGGGAAGGGGAGGGGGAAAAAATCGGGTTTGTTGGTTTTTTTTGAAAAAAAAAAAATTTAATTTTTTGGAGAGCAAAAGAAGGAAAAAAAAAAATGAATGGGGGAAAGAAAGAAAAGGGGGGAGAAGGGCCACAGGGGCGGAAAGGGGGGCCCCAAATTTTCCTCTCGGGCGATTTCCCCTTGATCGGCAACGGGGGTTTAAAAAATTTTGGGGTGGGGCCCCAAAAAAAAAAAAGTGTTTTGTTGTCTCTTTTTTGGCCCCCACGTTTTTTGGGCCCATTGGTGTGAAAGGGCGGGGCCGGGGGAATGAAAATTTTGGGCTTTTTTTTCTTTAAAAGGGCCCAGCTTTTTTTTTTGTTAAATTTTGGGTTTTAATTTTCCAAATTTTGGGGGCAGTTTTTATCAAAAAATTTTTTTTCTTTTCCCCTTAAATGCCAAAATGGTGGGGGCCCCCCACGGGAAAAAAAAAAAAAAGTTTACATTTTTTTGGGAAAATTTCGAGAAAACCCCGTGGGGAAAAAGGGTTTTTTTATTAAGGTTTTCGGGGGGTTTCCCCCGTTGAATAAAAAACCTTTTAAAGGGGGAAACGGGATTAGTAAAATTCAAAAAACAGTTTACGGCCGGGTTTAAAGGGGGCAAATTTTTTTCATCGTTTTAGGGGTAACGGGGGGCCAAAACCGAATGGCCCCCTTTTTTGGGCCTCCGCAGGGGGAATTTTTCGGGGCCCGGCCTTTCGGGTTTATTTCCCAAGGGGAAAAAAAAAAAAAAAAAGGGGGGGAGGGAGATTTGGCGGGGCGGGGCTGTTTGAAAAACCTTTTCACCAAATCTTTTAAAGCCTTTCCAGTGTGGGAATCGGGTCCCATGAGTGGGGGAAACCCGAAAAATTTGCACCCCGAAAGGAGGTTTGGGGTGTTTTTCCCCGGGGGAAAATTTCCCAACCGGGGCCTTTTGGGGCCCCTTTTTATGTAGGGGAAAAAATTAATTTTTTTCAGTGGTTTTTTAAAAAAAAAGGGGCCCCCATGGGGGTATTCCGGTACTGAAATTTTGGCTTTTTGTTGTAAAAAAGGTTTTAGGGTTTTAAATTTTCTAAAAAAAATTTTGGATTTTTCGGGTTTGGCCAAAGGTTTTTTTCATTTTTTGGTTTTTTTGATTTAAAAAATTTTCAAATCCCTGGGTTTGGGAAGGGGGACGGGGATTGAAAGCGGGGTTTTTTTTTGGAAAGGGGTTTTTAAAATTGGGCAAAAAAAAATTGAAAAGGGGAACAGTTTTCTTCCTTTTCGATCTTTTAAAGGATTTGGCTCTTCGCCTCTAAATAAAGGTTTTTAAAAAAACCGGGGTTTTTTTTCAAAAAACCCCCCAAAAACAAAAACAAAAAACCCCCCTGTTTTCTTTTTGGGATCCGGGCATCTGAAAGGTAAAAAAAAACTGCGTCGGGGGTTCCTTAAACGTTTGGGGGAAAAAAATTTAGCCCAAAAATTTCAAAAACCGGGAAAAAAAAGGGGAGGCCCCTCCCCATTCGAAAAAAAGGGCTTTTTTCAGGGGACCCCACCCCGGGCCCTTTATGGGAGGGGGGGGACACGAAAAAAAATTTTGAAAAGGCGCCTTTAAAGGCATTTACCCTTTCCCAAAAATTTTTAAAATTTTGGGAACAAAGGATATTTTAAAATAAAATTTTTAGCCCCGAGAAAAAAAATTTTTGTTCGAAAAAAACGGGAAAATTTTAGTGCCATCAAGTGTGAGGACCCGGGGGTCTTGTGGGGTTTTTTCTTTTTTTGGGGCCAAAAGGGGCTTTTTAAAAAAAAGGTTTTTGATCGGGAAAAAAAAAATTTTAAAAGGCCGCTTTATCTGCCACTTTACTTTTTTTTTGGGGCCCTTTAACAGGGGTTTTGTTGTCGTTCTATTTTTGGGGCATGTTCTTTGATTTTTAAACAAAACCAAAAAAAGTCACCCCAACCCAAAAATATTGAGCCTTTTTGTAGACTAAAAAAAAAAGGGGAAACATAAAAAAACAAATTTCTTTTTCTTTAGGCCAAAAAAAAAATTTTTTTAAACTAAATTAGTTTTCCCGCCTTGGGGGTTTTCCTTTTTTTTTTTTGGGGGGGCGTTTTCAGAATAGGGGGGGAAAACAACACAAAATTTTTAAGGGGTTCTGTCAGATATTGAATTTGAATAAATTTTGGGGGGGAAAATTCCCCCCCCACCCCAAATTTCCAAAAGGGGCAGGTTTTTTCCCATTTCCCCTTACTTTCCAAAGAAAATAAAAAACTTTTTTGCCTTTCAAGAAAAAAAAAAACCCAAAACAAAAAGGTTGTTTTTTTTTTTTTTTAAAAAAAAGCTTCCTAATAAAAACCGTTTTTTGGGTCGGTTTTCAAAAATTAAAAAAACCGCCCTCCCCTTTTGGGTTTTTGGGGAATCCGTTTTTGGAAATTTGGGGCTGATGATAATTTTTTTATTTTCTAAAAAAAAAAAACCAAAAATTTTGGGGCTGGTGTTAATTTTTACTTTTTCAAGGGGTTTTAAAAGGGGGGGGGAAAAACTTGTAAAGAAAAAAATGGGGGAACGATAATTTTTTTGGTTAGAAAGGGGTTCCTTTTTACCGGGGTTTTGGGGGAATTTGGGAAAAATTTTTGAAAGGATTTTTTTCCCTGACTGGGGGGGATGTTTCCGGAAAAAGCTTTAAAAAATTTGGTTGATATTTGTAAAAGGGGGAAATTTTTTTTGGGGGGGATTTCGGGAGATTTTTTTTAAAAAAAGGGTGTTTTCTGTGATTTTCTTTTCGGGAACCCGGGGGTTTTGTAAAAATTTCTTGGGATTTTTTCAAGTGAATTTTTAAGCTTTTTCCCTGGTAAATAAAAAAGGGTTTTAATTGAAAATTTTCAGGGGGTTTTGAGAGTTAAAAATTTTAAAAAAGGCCCGTTTTTTTTTCCCTCCTTTTTAAAAAATTTTCCCGGGGGAATTTTTCGGGATTTGGTTTTTACGGATTGATTTTTGGAGTTTTTTTTTTTTTTGGGGCAAAATTCCCGTTTCCCAAATTTCAGATTTGAAAAAAAATTTATTTTTTTTTTTGGGTTGATAAAGGTGGGGGGGTGGGGTTTTTTTCCCTTTTTTTTCCCCCCTTTATTTTTTTTGACCCTTTTATCCCTTTTTAATTTTTTTTTGGGGGACGAGAAATTTGAGATTTTTTTGGGGACACGTATTTTTTCCCCGGGCTATTTTTTTTGTAAAGTTTTGTTTTGTTTCGCCAAAGGCCCTTTGGGGGCCCCCCCCGGGTTTTTTAAAAAATTTTACTGTAGTAGAAACGGGGGGAAGGTTGGGAAAAAAAGCCAAGTCCCGTGGGAAAGCGCGGGCTTTAAGGGGAAACCAAAAACCCTTTTTAAAAAAAAAAATTTTCTTCTGAAAAAAGGGAAAAAACCTTTTGGGTTTTTTTGGGGGGGGGTTTTTGATGGTTTTTTTTTCCAAAAAAATAAAAAAGTCATGGTTTTGGGTTAAAAATTTTAAATGGGGGGTTCGGGGTTTTTGGGGAAAATGTTCCCCCGCCCGCCCCATCATTCCCACAGGTTTTGAAATTAAATTCCCCAGTTTTTGGTTTTGTGTTTTATTTTCCATCGGGGGAAAGAGGTTCCTCGGGGGGGGTTGACCCTTTTTTTTTAAGGGAAAAAAAAGGGGAAAAGGGGAAAATTTCCCCCAAAAATAGATTTTTTTTTCAGGGGACCCCCCAGTCTTTAATTTAAAATTTAAAATTAAAGGGGTTTAACTTTTAAAAGGGGGGGGGGACGGGTAAAATTGGGGGGAAAGCAACCGGGGGCAGGGTGAAAATTTTTTGTGGGTTTGGTCCGTTGTTTTTTAAAACAAAAAAAAAAAATTTGTTCTTATTTAAAAACTTTTTCGATAGGGGTCCCCCCTTTCGTCGGGTTTTTTGGGGGGGAAGCCCCCACGGGGGTGGGGGTTTGGCCTTTAAAAGGGTTTAACCCCAAATGCCCAAAAAAGGTTGGGGGGGGGGGGGGGGGAAAAACGTTTTGTTTCAGTTGGTCGAATTTTTAAAGCTTTCCCCTCGGAGGAAAAAAAATGGGAAAAAAGGAGGGTTTAATTTTTGTCTTTTTGAAAAATTTCCCGTTTGACGGAAAAAAACCTTGTAGAGTGGGTTGTTAAAAAATTTTAAAATTGTCTTTGAGGGATTTTTTTATTTTTTAGAAAAACGGTTTTGGCACCACCCGTTTTGCCCCTCCCTTTTCCCCAAGCGGGTTGGGAAAATTTTTTAATTTTGGGGAATGAGAAAAAATTTTTTTAAAATTTTCTTTGGGAGTCTTAAAAAGCATAATTTCTTTACAAGAAAGAAGATCCCGGGGGTTTGTGTTTTTTTTTTAAAAATTTTTAATTTTAATTTCTTCAAATGTTTCCCTTTAAAATCCGCGTATGTTCCCAAATTTTTATTATAAAAAAATTGTTCATTCTTTTTTTTTTGGGGGGTTGTTTTTTTGTTTTCGCCCTTTGGAGTCAAAGGAAAAGGGAGGGGTTTGTGGGTTTTTCCGTTTCCCAAAACTCTTTAAAAACCAAAAATTTCAGGATATTAAAATCTTTTTTGGGTGGGGTTTGGGGTCCGACCCTTTCCCCCTATTTGGACTTTAAGCGGTTTGGGGAAACGGAAAAATTTTTTGATACCCTTTAAAATTTTTTCTGGGTTTTTTTGTCAATTGGTGATTTTTTCTTGGGCCTTTGGGGCGGGGGCCACAGGGGAGGGGAGGGGGCAAGGTTGTTTTGAGGAGTGTTTTTTTTTGGGGTTTGAAGGATTTTTTTAACCGAGGGGGTTTTGGTTTTAAAATTGGGTTTTCCCTTTTTTGGGTTGGGGGGGTGGGGGGCTGTTTTTTTTTTCCGGGGCTTTTTGGGATTGGGGGTTTTTGTTTGGTTTTTGACGAAAGCTTTGAGGGGGTTTTTTTCCCAAAAATTTTAGGACCCGGGGAAAAAGGTTTTAAAGGGGGCCAAAGGCAAAGGGAGGGGAAAACCCTTGTGGGACAAATTTTCCCAGGTCTTTTCCTCCCAAAAAAAGGGGCCGGGGCCGGATGTTTTCCCCTTGGGTGTGGGAAAATGCCAACCCCGGGGTTTTCTTTGTTTTTCCGGGGTTACCTTTTTGGAAAAACAAGGGGGGCCCTTATTTTTCCACCCCAAAAAATATCCCTCCTGGGCCTGGGGAAGGGGGGGCCCTTTTTAGGGGTTTGTTTTTTTTGGGCCCCGCGGGGTTCTCTCTTCCCCCGGGGAACCCCAGGGGGGGGGGACAGGTCCCGAGGGGGAGGGCAGGGGGGGTTTTTTCCCCTCGCATTTGAAAAGCCCGCCGGGGGGCCTTTGTTTTTCCCATTCTTTTTCCCTTGTTTTGGGACCCTCGCACCCAAAAACTGGGCAAAAACCCGGGGTTCCCCCCCGTTTTTAAAATCTTTTTCCCCCCAGGGGAGGGGGGCCCGGGTTTTCCCTTTGGCAGTTACGGGAATCTAAAAAGGGATTGGGATTTTTGAGGGTTGACGGTTTTTTTAACCTTTTGGGTACCCCTTTTAGTAAAAATTTTTGGGGGGAAGTGCGGGTTTTGGGGGAAAAAGGAAATTTTGGTTTAAATGTATTTTTTGGGGGGGGGAAAAAAATGGACCTTTTTTCCCTTTTGGATGTGACCCGCCCTTCAACCCCCCATTAAAAACCGGGGGGACGCTCTCCTTTGGGGAAATGGGGCCCCCAGTAATTGGGGCGTCGGTTTTCATTGCGGGGGGGCGGGGAAAACCTATTTACCCCCTTTTTTCCCAAAAATTGGGGGGAAGATTTTTGGGCTTCAAAAAATGACCCCCGGGGGCCCGGGCCAAAAAAAAAAAAACTGGTTTTTTTCCCATTTTAGGTTAACCCCCTTTTGGGTTGGATTTCAACCTCTTTTTGGGGGAGATCCCCCTTACCCCAGGGGGGCCTTCCCCACAAAATTTAAAAACAACCCGGCCAGCGTTTTTTTCCCTTTGGGAAATTCCCCTTTCCTTTTAAACGGGGAGGGGGGGGGGAAAAAAATGTTTGTGGGGGTTTTTTGGTAAATTTCTGTTTGGGGGGGGACATAAACAGGGAAAACTTAAAGGGGGAAAGGGTTTTTGGGTTTTTGGTTTTTTTTTGGGATTTTTTGGTTTTGGGTTTTTGGGGGTTTTGGGTTTTGGTGTTGGTTTTGGGTTTTTTTTTTTTTGTTTGGGGGTTTTGGGGTTTTGGTTTTCGGGTGGGTGATTAAAAAAACCCTTGCGGGAAATTTTCTGAGGTTTTTTCCCCCTTATGGGAGGGTTTAATTTTGTTCCTTTTTTTGGGGGGGCCCCCCCAACCCCGGGCCCAAAACAAGGGGATTTATGGGGCGGGGAAAAAATATAACATTCAAGGGGGGGTCAAGGGAAATTGCAAAAAAAAAATGGGGCCATCCCCTTTTAAAGTTTAAAAAAACCCCGAACCGAATTTGGGCCCCCTTTAAAAGCCCCCCCGCCCTTCTTGAAAAAGGGTTTCTAAGGGTCCGGGCGGGCCCCCAACCGTTTTTTGGTTTAATACGGGGGGCCCCTTTTACCCCCCCCGGGTTCCTACCCAAATTTTTTTTCCGAAGCCAAAAAAGGTTGGTTTTCTTTTGCAAAAAAAGGCTGGTTCTGATCCCCCTCAAAAAAAAAAAAAAGGTTTTTTTCGTCAGGGGAAAAACCAAAACCCAGGGGGGGGGGGCCAAACTCTGGGTTTTTAAAAACCAAACCGGGAAAACCATCTTTTCCCCAAAAATACGACCCCAAAAAAACCCCAAACGGAAAAAAACCATTTTGGGCCCCAAAATTGGGGGTTCTTTGGGGAAAAAAAGGGGCCCTTTAGTCCCCCCATTTATCCCCGATTTGCCCCACTACCTTTAAAAACCCCCTTAATAAAAACTTTTGCAAAAAAGGGGTTTCCCAAATTTTGGAAAAAACCCAGTTTTCGGGGGACCGGGGGAACCCAAAATTTTCAGGGGGAAAAATTTAGTTTTTTAGGGGGAGGTTAAAAAAAAATTTTCCTAAACCCCAAAACCCTTTTTGGGGAAAATT
The DNA here is from genome assembly GCF_902652985.1 of Pecten maximus. Lineage (NCBI taxonomy): Eukaryota > Metazoa > Mollusca > Bivalvia > Pectinida > Pectinidae > Pecten > Pecten maximus. Next base: position 24,515,611 of record NC_047031.1, on the reverse strand, counting down.
TAAAAATTTAATTTAAAAATCTGTTTTCATTTTTTTCTTTTTTTCCGTTTTTGTCGGGGGACTATCATTACAATTGTATTTTTTTATTTCTTCGGGGGGGCCTCAAAAAAAAACCCAATGGTATTTGTTTAAAAGTTAGGGTTTTTTCCCCCCCATTTGTTTTATTTGAAAGGGAATATATGGAAAAAAAAAGGGTTCTTTTTAAAAAGGGGTTATTAGGGCCAATTTTTGGGACCTTTTCTTTTTAAACGGGACAATTCCCATTGGTTTCATTGGTAATAGGGTTTTAAAATTGCTTTTTTGGCCAGATTTTTTTTCCCCCAAAAACTATAAATTTATTTATTTTTTTAAATTTGGGTTTTGGGAAGGGGAAGAGATTTTCATTTATTTTTAAATTTTATTTAAATTTAAGGGGCCCCCAAATTTTCTTTATAAAAAAGGGGGGGGGAAACCCAAAGGGGGGGGAACCCCCGGTAAAAGGCGGTATTTTTTTTTCGGCGTTTTATCGTTTTAAAAACTTAAAAAAAGGGTTTTAGGGGAAAATTTTGTTAAAACCCTTTAAATCATCTTATAAAAAAAAAAAAAAACCCCCTTTTTAAAAAACCTTTTTCTGATCTTTTTTTTAAATTTTTTGGTTCTTGTAAAATTAAAAACAAAAAAAAGGGGAGGGAGCTGCACAGTTGTTTTTTAAGGGGTTTCTATTTTTTCCCCACCTTTTTTTTTTGCAATTTTTTTGAAATTAAAGGGGGCGAATAGTCCCCCAACAGGGCCAAAAAAGGGTTTGTTTTTTTTTTTTTGGGTTAAAAAGATTATGTTAAAAAAAAAAAAAGGTTTTTACATTTAACACAAAAAAGTTTTTGTACAAAAAACCGGGTTTATTTTTTGCAAAAAAAAAAAAAGAGGAAAAAATTTTTTTCGGAAAAATTTTTAGGGTTTTTTGGACACATTTTTAAGAAAAACAAAAAAAAAAAAAAGAAAAGCATTCTTTTGGGGAACCATTTTTAACAAAAAAACTCCAAAATAAAAAAAACCCCAAAAGTGTTCGGGGGAAAGGGGCCCTATTTTTTTTTTTGGTTTTTCCCGGGAAAAAAAACTTTTCCCTTTAGGGGTTTGTTTAAAAAAAAAAGGCCCATTTTTAGATGGGGGGGAAAACAATTTTAAAGGGGCCTTTTAAAAAAATTAAGGGTTTTTTTTAAAAACATATACTTTTGAAAACCTTTAACGGAAATTTTTTTCTCAAAAATGCTGATATTTATTTCATTGCCCCAAGGGGAAAGGGGAAAAAAAACCAAATTTTTCATTTTTAAATTTTTTTCGGAGGAAATTAGTAGAAAAAGTTGAAAAAACCCTTTATTTTTTACTTTCACGGGGCCTGTTATTTGGGGGGGGAAAACGTCTTTCGAAAAAAGGGGAAATAAAACCCAAAAAAAACTTTTTTGTGTTGTTTCCCACCCGGGGTTTCCAAAATGAATATTTTTGTTTTTTTTTAAAATTAACGGGTTTTCCCTCTTTCCTACATTTTAAAAAGGGTTTTGAAAAAAATTAACTTGTTTCCCAAATTTTCAAGGGGGATTTGGGGTTTGTACAAAAAAAGGGGGTTGGGCCGATATTTAAAAAAACATTTTTTAAAAACTTCCTCTTCAGCCCCCCAATTTGGTTAACCAAATTTCGAGCCTTTAAAAGTTTAAAAATTTTTCGGGAAAAAACAAAACCACAAAAAATATTTTTAAATTTTTTGGATCTTCTTTACAAAACCAAAAAAAAAATTCTTAAAATTTTAATTTTTAAATGATTTTTTGGGGGTCCCATTTTTTTCAATTTATTTTTGTAATGGGGAATTTTTCTAAAATTTTTTTTCTTTTTTATTTTAAAAAAACTTCTAAAGCTATCTTCTTTAAAAAGGCATTTGTTTTCCCTTTAAAAAAAAACTTTTTTCCCCTCCCTGATTTAACAGGCAAAGGTTTTTTTTCAAAAAGAATGTAAATAAATTTCCCCGTTTACCATCGGGGGTTTTTACCTTTAAAAGCTGAGGGGGATTTGGGGAAAAAAATCCCATTTTTTTTTTTTTTGTATGTTTTTGAAAAACCTTTTAAAAAAAAAGCAGCCAGGGCCCAAATTTGGGAAAAAGGTTTTGGAAAAAAAAGGCATTTTTAAAAATATTTGGGAAAAAAAAACAAAAATTTTCCCCAATTTTTCCAAATTTTTTTTCGGGGAAAAGCTTTTGTTGAAAAAAAAAAAACAAAAAAATTGGGTCAATTTTTCACCTCAATAAAAAAAAAGTTTAAAACCTTTTTTGCTATCTTGAAAAGCCGCTTTTTAAAAAAAATTTTCCCTTAATATTTTTTCAGGGGGGGGCACCCTTTTAAAAAAAGGGGGAAATTAGGAAAAGGGTTTTTTAGCTTTTTTTTTCCAAATTTTTAAAATTATTTAAGGGTTTTTTCATTTTGTGATGTTTTTTTTTGTGTATGTCCTTTAAATTTTAAATTTACCTTTTTTTTAAACCCCTTTTAAATATTTTTTTTCTTTGTCCCCCTTGGTAAAAATGTTGGATTTTTTACGGATTATTTTTTGCAAAAAAAATTTTGTGTTAAATTTGGATAATTGGTCCCCCCCAATTTCTTTTTTAATCTTTTTATATCCCCCCCTTTTAAAAAAAACCCAAAAAAACCCCCCTTGCCCTTCATTCCCCTTTAAAAAATTTCGTTTTTTTAAAAATTTAAATTTTTGGGGAGATTCTCTTTAAATAAGAAGGGGGAAAACAAAAAAGGGGGCCCGGGGGGGCCCCAAAAAAAAGGGTTTAATTCTGAAAAAAAATTTAAAAAAAAACCCTTTATATTTTTGGTATTTAAATTTCTCTGAAAGGAAAAAATTTAAACAAATTTGGAAACTTTTTGGGCCTTTTGGGGGGGGGCCTTTTTTGGGTTTTGACCGCCCCAAAATAAAAAAAAAAAAAAACAAAACTTGGTCTGGACCATCAAAGGGGGTTTAATTTTCTGGTAGAAAAAAGGGGGGCTGTTTTCTCCCTTTTTGGAAATTTTGGGGAAAAAGGAAAGTTTAAAATTGGGGGTGAAAAACCGGGAAAAAAAAAAAAACTATTTTTTGGAAATTTTCATTTTTAAAAAAAGGGGCCCCCCCCCCCCCCCAAAATTGGGTTTTTTTTAAAGGGTTTTTTACGGGGGGGAAAAAAAAAAAATAAAAACCCACAAATTGGGGGGGGCTGGGCCTTCTTTAAAAACAATTTTTAAACCCTTTCCGGGGCCCCCAAGGGCCCCCCAATGGCCCTGGAAAAAGAAAATTTTAAAAAAAAGTTTTTTTTTAAAGGGATGGTGGATAGGGGCCCGGCCCATTTTGGTTTGTTCCGGGCCCAAAATCTAAAAAAAAAAAAAAACCCAAGGGCTTGGGGGCGGGATCTTTAAAGAAAAAAAAAAAAATTTCGGAAAAATTTTCAGCCCAACCAACAAACTGGGGGAAACCCTTGAAAATTTTTTTAAAATTTGGGGTTTTTAAAGTTTGGGGGGTTTGGGGGGGCCCATCTTGGGGATTTGGGAAAACAAACCCGAAAAAAAATAAAAAAAAAAAAAACCATTTTGGTCGGGATCATAACCCACGATTTTTTCGTTAAATTTTTGGGTTTCAAAGCCCCCAAGGGGGAAAACCGGGGGGGAAATTTTTAAAAATGTTTTTTTTAAAGGGGTTTGGGGGGGGGGTAGGGCCGGCCCCCATTTTTGGGGGGATTTGGGAAAACCGACCCAAAAAAAAAAAAAAAACATTTTTGGCCCGGGGATTTTAATAGGATCATTTAAAGGGAAAAAGGTTTCCCCCTCAAAAAAAAAACTGGTAAAAACTTGAAAAAAGAAAGCTTTAAATGTTTTTTAAAAAGCCCCTTTTCTCTTGGGGAAAAAAAAGAGTAAAGGGTTTTGGGTTTCGTCACTCCGGCGGGTCGGGGGGGCTTTTTGGTTTTCCCCAAATTTTAAATTTTTTGGGTTTTTTTGAAAAATTGTTTAAAAAAGGCATAAAAAATTTAGGGTTTAATTTGGGGGGCCCTTTTTGGGGTTTAAAAAAAAAAAACTTTTCCCTTTTGGGGCCGGATTTAAAAAAAACAAAAAAGTTTTTTTTGGAAAAAAAAAAAGAAAAAAAGATTTTTAAAAAAATTTTTGGGGGGGATTAAAAAAATTTTTGGGGGTTTAAATTTTTTTTTTTTTTTTGGGGAAAAATTGTTAAAAAGGGTTTAAAAAAAACCCCCCCCCAACTTCAAAAATTGCTAGGGGTGCTGAAAATTGGGAAATTTGGGGGCCCCTTTTGGGGGGTTTGGGGGGGAAATTTAACCCCCCCGGGCCGGGGTTTAAAAAAAATTTAAAAAAATTTTTGGGGGGAAAAAAAAAAAAACCAAAAATTTTTTTAAAAAATTTTTGGGGAATTAAAATTTTTTGGGTTTAAAAGTTTTTGGTTGGCAATTGTTGAAAGGTTTTAAATTTAAAATTCACTTTTTTTTAATTTGTACGGGGGTTTTGGTTTGTTTTGGGTTTAAATGGGGGGACTCCCTCGTTTTTTTAAAAAAACTATCCCCTCCCGGGATAAAACAAAAAATTTTTTTTGGGGGAAAAAAAAAACCCAAAATTTTTCCCAAAAAATTTTTGGATTTTAAAAAAATTTTTTGGTTGGGTTTTTTTGGGTTTTTGGGTTGAAAAGGTTTTAAAAGATTTTTTTAATTTTCCCCAACACTTTTTTAATTGGGTACTAGGGGGGCTGATATTTGGAAATTTTAGAGCCCCTATGGGGTAAAACAACCCTTTCCCGGGGAGTAAAATTTTAAAAAAAAAAAATTGGGGAATTTATTTTTTTAAATCTGTGTTTTTTTTTGTTTTTGTTTTTAAAAATCTTTGGACTGTGTTAAGTTTATATTGTTAGTGTTGAAAGGCAAAAGTAAAACTGGTATTAGGTTCCCTGTGGGGGTTAAACTATCCCTTGGGCCCGAGTTAAACTGAAAAAATTTTTTTTGGAGAAAAAAAACGCATTTTTTTTTTTGGTTTTGTGCAATGTTGAAAGCTATTTAACCCCCTCACTTTATGATTGTACTAGGGGTTTCTGATATTTGGTAAAAGGGGTCCCTATGGAGTTACACTACCCTTTCTTGGGGTTTAAACTGAAAATAAAAAAACAACAGTGAAAATGCTCACAATAACAAATTTTTTAGGCGGTCCCACATTTTTCAAGGGAGACAACAACTCTCCCTTAGGAAAAATATTTTGTTTAAAAAATGAAGAAATATGTCCAAAAGCAATTACATTTGTATTTAATATATATTTCAATTTAATCTAAAACAACAGCAAAACGCTGTCTCCCGAATGTTTTGTCAATAAATAATTTATAAAATAAATAAATTGGTTTTGGTTTTGAAAATTGCCATGAATTCACAAGCATAATCTGATCCAAATAAACATATAAATTATTATTAATGCAATTTGCGAAACCATTCCAATTAATATATTTTAATTATTTATTGACAAACATTTGCGAGACGAGGGTATGCTGTTCTCCAACAGCTCTTGTTCAAGATGGCGGCTATGGGGGCAAAACTTTGGATTTCGGGAAAACCCACCCGAAAAATAAAACAAACACCCTTTGGTCGGGATTATATCAGGATCTCGCAGGGCAAGTTTTTAGCTCAATAAGGGACTGGTTTGAAAAAGAAAA